>NW_015539826.1:89460-89714 GCF_001515605.1 Sinocyclocheilus anshuiensis | reverse complement strand
CGCATGGATTTCACATGGGCCAGATGTGGGCCGGATCTGGGCCAACACTATGTTGCTGTCTGGGAAAGTGTTGACTGGTGTCACTATCTCGCGAACGCGCCGGCGGATCTCCACCAAATTTGGGGGATCCCTTCAGTTCGAGGAGCCCTCTTGAACGCCACCCTCCGCGTGTCGGTAACCCCCTGGGATCGCTTGATCGGTTGGCACCGGTCCGCGAATTTAACCACCCGTAACTCCCGAACCCCGGGGGCTAT
>NW_015539826.1:85063-89306 GCF_001515605.1 Sinocyclocheilus anshuiensis | reverse complement strand
GAATAAGACAACGCTTGAATGCTGCTGCCTGAACAAGAGACCTCCTTACTGAAGGGAACCCAGACAGCAGACCGTTTCGGCCCAGATCCGGCCCACACCTGGCCCGCATGGATTTCACATGGGCCAGATGTGGGCTATATATATATATATAAATAAATAAATGCACACTGCGGTCAAAATTTTACATACGCTTTGCAGTATCTGCAAAAAGTTAATTATTTTACCAAAATAAGAGGGATCAGACAAAATGCATGTTGTTATTTTTTTAGTTAGTGCTGACCTGAATAAGATATTTCACATATCTTTTGTTTACATATAGTCCACAAGAATAGATGAATATATAAAAACATATGGTCTATTCTTTACATATGCTCGATTCTTAATACTGTGTTGTTACCTGGATGATCCACAGCTGTTTTTTTTTTTTTTTCATGAGTCCCTTGTTTGTTCTGAGAGAAAATAATAGTTGAATTTATAAAAATGACCCCGTTCAAAAGTTTACATACACTTGATTCTTAATACTGTGTTCTTACCTGAATGACCCACAGCTGTTTTTTGTTTTTTTTTGTTTAGTGATAGTTGTTCATGAGTCCCTTGTTTGTCTTGAACATTAAAATCGCCTGCTGTTCTTCAGAAAAATCCTTCAGGTCCCACAAATGTTTTGGTTTTCCAGCATCTTTTGCGTATTTGAACCCCTTCCAACAATGACTGTAATGATTTTGAGATCCATCTTTTCACACTGAGAGACTCGTAAGAAACTTGCCAAAGAATTTGTGGGACTTGAATGATTGAAGAACAACGTGCAGTTTAACTGTTCAAGACAAACAAGGGACTCATGAACGACTATCACAAAAAACAAAACAAAAAACAGCTGTGGATCATCCAGGTAACAACGCAGTATTAAGAATCAAGCATATGTAAACTTTTGAACGGGGTCATTTTTATAAATTCAACTATTCATTTTTCTTGTGGACTATATTTAAACATCGTTATGTGGAATATCTTATTTAATTAACATGCATTTTGTATGATCCCTCTTATTTTGGTAAAATAATTAACATTTTGCAGATACTGCAAATTGTATGTAAAATTTTGAACTCAACTGTATATATGTATATGACTATTAAAAAAAAATATATATATATATATATATAATACATTTATTTTTGTATTTAAATATTTTTCATATGCAAGTTTAATGAACTGATCACAACTGATCTTAATATTTGTATATGCAAAAACCTCTAAGTTCATCTGATATTTTTCTTTGAAATTAGCATTTTTATCAGGCACCTATGAAATGACATTGTACATTTTTGAAAATAAGGCATTCGATAACTTACTAATAATATTTTTATTGCCATTGAATTGAAATTGCTTAACATAAACATAGGAGCCTGATAAAAATGCCAATGTAAAAGAAAAAAATCTCGGATGGACTTAGAGGTTTATGTATGTGAAATCTTCATTTTCATCTGACGTTGTGTGTCGTTCCAGGAACGCAAAGGGACAGCAAAACTTGACTTCTTGAGGAAGATCGAGGAGGAGGTTCAACAGAAATGGGAGCAGGAAAAGATTTTTGAGATTGATGCTCCAACCACCATTGAGGAAAATACAAAGTGAGCCTGTTTTTATATATTTTCTGAAGTTGTACAGATTATATTCATGACTAATTATGTATTCTTGTCTGTTTGCCCAATAAGAACAAGTACTTTGTTACGTTTCCTTATCCGTATATGAATGGGAGACTTCACCTTGGACATACGTTCTGCCTGTCGAAGTGTGAGGTGAGTCTGAAATCCAATTAAAGAAGATGTCAAAGACAACATGCCATAGCATTTAGAATTCAATTATAATTTCCAATGCCCTGTAGTTTGCAATGGCTTACCAGCGGCTGAAAGGAAAGCATTGTCTTTTCCCATTTGGACTTCACTGCACTGGGATGCCCATCAAAGTGAGTAGATTAAACTCCCAAAGGCCCGCACCTCAGATCTGTACACATTTATAATCAACATGAATGCTTTACGTCTGTGTGTAACAGGCATGTGCAGACAAGCTGAAGAGAGAAATGGAGCTGTATGGAAACCCGCCCCAATTCCCTGAGGAAGACGATGAGGAGGAAGAGCAGAAGAAGATCACTGATGAGGTCATCATCATGGACAAGACAAAGGGCAAGAAGGTAAATGTGTGCTATGAGGAAATTATAACCTAAATGTTGTAGGTTTGAATCCTCACAAGAGTTGATCCATGAGCTGTGAACTTCATATTAACATATAATTAATTAAAGCTGGTAAAGTTGACTTTTTTGAATGTGATGTCATTGGCAGAGCAAAGCTGTAGCAAAGTCTGGAAGCTCCAAGTTCCAGTGGGACATCATGAAATCTCTGGGGCTGCGGGACGATGAAATTGTGAAGTTTGCTGAAGCTGAACATTGGCTGGAATATTTCCCTCCTCTTGCTGTAGAAGACCTGAAGAAAATGGGTTTAAAGGTAGTACAAGTTCATCTGAATATTTGTAATTCTGCCCATTGCGTTGAATTTTGCCATTTAAAGCAACATGATTTTTGACATTTGTGTCTGTAAATGAAGTTTTTCCTCATTGATATTGTAGGCTGACTGGCGTCGTTCCTTCATCACGACTGATGTAAACCCTTTCTACGACTCTTTCGTGAGGTGGCAGTTCATAACTCTGAAAGAGAGATAAAAGATCAAGTTCGGGAAAAGGTATGGTAACAAAATTGAAATAAACCGTGATTACGACACTGAAGTTTACTAATCTTTGCAGAAATGTAAAACCTCGGCAGAGAAAAGCAAAGTCTGTACACAGTACACATTATAATCAAAAATGACACCTAACATAACCTTTCTATGTAAGCTATTGCAAAAGTAAAACCTTAAAGTACTTATTATGAAACATTCTGTAAAAGTTATTTTTTTAGGTTGTCTTAAAACCCCTTTCTGCAACATTATGGGATTTTAAGCTATTTTATGTTTGTAAAAAAAAAAAAAAAAAGAATGTTCCTAGAACAGTATTGTTTGGTTCCCAAAAAAATAACAAACAAGTTAACTAATGTTAGGTGAACATTTTCTGTTAGTTGGGCAGTTTAACGCATGTGTGTAGAACAGCCTCAACCTTTCAAACCCCTCTTTGTCCTTAAAAAATACAATGAATAGAGTTGTTGTGCAAAATAAACTAAATAGACAGATAAAATATACTGTATACTAACCTAAAATATAAGCATGTTGTATATGAAGAGTTAATTTGCAATAACCGATAACTAATATTTTTTTTTTTTTCCAGAAATCACGTTTTTTTTATTGCGCATTCCAAGTAATATCAATCAAACTGCAGCTGGGTTGTTTTGATTAAGTAATCATAACTTAAACAAATACAGGTAATTTACAAGGTTAAAGTGCATTGAAAGTATGTTTTTTTTTTTTACATATTAAAAGTTTGTTTTATAGCAAAAGCAGATAACTCCCAACAGTCGTTTTTTGGCAAAAGCAGACGCCACATTTCATGTTTTAGAGTAAAAAAAAAACACTTGTTTAATCTTTGTAATCTCCATGTAGATGCCTGACAAACGTTGTTGTTGTTGTGATTATAAACTGTATGGATGTGATTACACGCAATATACGGAGCTTTTCCCTCACCATTGTAACGCGCTGCTTTTGCAAGGTTCCGTGAAAACGTTTCAGCTTTTATTTTCCTTTTTCGCCCTGAAGAAGATATCACAGGTTCATCAATTGCTAAAGTGTGATGTAGATGAATATGGAACTAAGAAATATGTATTTATATATAAATATATATATGAAGAGTTCATTTGCAAAAACCGATAACTCGTTTTTTTATTGCGCATTCCAAGTAATATCAATCAAACTGCAGCTGGGTTGTTTTGATTAAGTAATCATAACTTAAACAAATACAGGTAATTTACAAGGTTAAAGTGCATTGAAAGTATGTTTTTTTTTTTTACATATTAAAAGTTTGTTTTATAGCAAAAGCAGATAACTCCCAACAGTCGTTTTTTGGCAAAAGCAGACGCCACATTTCATGTTTTAGAGTAAAAAAAAAACACTTGTTTAATCTTTGTAATCTCCATGTAGATGCCTGACAAACGTTGTTGTTGTTGTGATTATAAACTGTATGGATGTGATTACACGCAATATACGGAGCTTTTCCCTCACCATTGTAACGCGCTGCTTTTGCAAGGTTCCGTGAAAACGTTTCAGCTTTTATTTTC
>NW_015539826.1:84557-84927 GCF_001515605.1 Sinocyclocheilus anshuiensis | reverse complement strand
TAGCGATGCCTTGAAAGTGGACAAAACCGGCTTTTTTGACAAAATGTGTTTAGGGTTCAGATCACGCTACATGTGGAGAATAATGCACGGCAATCAGCTCAATTTTTTTTTTTTAAGTAGCGTTGATCGTTTTTTTGCAAATTAACTCTTCATATAAGGACACATGAAGATATATTACATACAGTGCCTCTTGAAAATTATTCTTAAAAAGACGGGAAGTGATATCTGTCTCCTTTCTTGTACATCGATATATTACATGTGACAAAAATAAAAATAGTGAAGTGATGTGTGGCCGAGTATGGTGTCCCATACTCGGAATTAGTGCTCTGCATTTAACCCATCCAAGTGCACACACACAGCAGTGAACACA
>NW_015539826.1:81759-84384 GCF_001515605.1 Sinocyclocheilus anshuiensis | reverse complement strand
ATATACACCTAGGATGACTTGAGGGTGAGTAATTTATGGGCTAATTTTCATTTTTGGGTGAACTAACCCTTTAAAGTCAGAAATCTGCAGCTGGAGCATGAACAATGGGTACTGATACATCATTGAGTTTGAACCTGCCTTGAATTGTCCCTCACTCAGAAAGCAGTCTGGAGTAAAATGATCTGCGCAGCCAGACATAAACAAATTTAGTGAAAGTGAATTGAATTGACGTGGCTAAATATGGTGTCACATACTCAGAATTGTGCTCTGCATTTAACCCATCCAAGTGCACACACACAGCAGTGAACACACACCGTGAACACACACCCGGAGCAGTGGGCAGCCTTGAGCTGCAGTACCCGGGGAGCAGTTGGGGGTTCAGTGCTTGCTCAAGGGTCTCACCTCAGTCGTGGTATTGAAGGTAGAGAGAGTGCTGGTTATTCACTCGCCCCACCTACAATTCGTCAATGTGTGATGAAGCATCGCTATTTTTAAATTTGTTTTAATAATTTTCTTACTTGTATTAAAGTTGAAAGCTTTCATTAATATTACTATTTTAAAACTATTGGTCAATTTATTCATGATTTATTCCGATTTTCCACCTTGGTTATTGCTGGCAAAATTACAGTCAACTTGTCATTACTGAATAAATTAGTATTTTTAGGAAAACCATTTCTGAGACCATTTTTTTTTTTAGTTTACATTTCTCAGACTTATGTAACTAAACATATTCATAAAATAATCGTTTATTTTGTTACTGATTTATTTTTAAATTCTAAAATGTTTCATTTTGGAATTAAATCTTTCTTTCTTGCTCTTACAGATATACCATTTACTCTCCCAAAGATGGTCAGCCCTGCATGGACCATGACAGACAGACAGGAGAGGTGGGCACTATTTTTAATTAAGAAATACCTTTTTTTCTATAAAATAGGATGGATGTGTGTATCTCTAATGTTCTGTATTGCAGGGAGTTGGTCCTCAAGAGTATACCCTGATTAAGATGAAGATTGTGGAACCTTACCCAGCAAAATTGAGGTGCAATCCATAATAATACGATACTGAATGATTGTCATATTCATGTATCATGGTACTCTAAAGAATTTCATGCTATGACCGTGAGACTAAAAACATGGTACTCTGTTTAAAGACATTTATTTTTTCATTTTCTAAATGTTTTCAGTGGCCTTAAAGGCAAGAAGATTTTTCTGGTGGCTGCGACTCTGAGGCCTGAAACCATGTTTGGTCAGACGAATTGCTGGATTCGGCCAGATATGAAGTACATTATATTTGAGACGGCTAGCGGTGAGCTGTTCATCAGCACGCAGCGGTCAGCCAGGAACATGTCCTACCAGGGCTTTACGAAAGAGAATGGAGTGGTTCCTGTGATCATGAACATCATTGGCCAGGTTTGTGTCTCTAAAACACACTCTGCTTGTGTTTAGTGGTTTTAAAAAAAAAATAAAATAGTAGGCCCATTTTGACAGAATGAATTAACAAGGCAGTGTGGGAAAGCAATTACTCGGGCAGTGAAGGAAATGGAGGATGAACTAGCATCCACAATCCAAAATCGAATGAAACTAGGAATGATAATTATGTAAGAATAATGATGTGCTATTTAAATTGAGTTATATTTACATCATGGTAGTATTTGTTGTACTATTATTATTGTTGTTGTTGTTGTTCTTATTATTGATAATAAAAGTAGAAATATTATACATTTTTTTAATTAGTGTCATAATGTGCCTAAATGTCTTTAAAGTAATGTCACAATGTGAAAAATCTTAGCCCTAAAAATAGTCAATATTTGATTTCTTTTAAAATAAATTTTTTATTTATTTTTGGGGTGAATTTTTTTTTTTAGGGTAACATTTTTATAGCATTCACTCAATGATAATGTGATTTGTTTCATACTATACATTATCATTATACTGTATTGTATTTGTATTATTCTGATTATTTTATAAAATAACAATAACAGTAATTTTAACTTTTTTTTTTTAGAAAAAGAAGAAACCAAATGCCTTAACTACAAAAAAAGTTTTATCACAATTATTTTAATCTATTGAAAATGCAGTGCATGGTGTACCAAATTTAGGGCTGCATGCAAAAATCATAATTGTCGATTATTGCCTTGAAATTGTAATTGCGATTATTAATTACGATTATCACAATTTACATTGAATGATGTTTATACCATTGTTTGATGCAACTGCATGCCGTATTTTTATATGAAAATAAACAAGCTGAAAACACTAACTGAAAAACCTCACTGTAAATTCCAACTAGTAAACCTTACTTAAAAAAAGCATGCAAACCGATTGCCTTGAAAAAACCAAGTAAAGTGAAATAAGAATAATAATTTGTAATAACAAAGGTTTATTTAGTGTTGTAAACTTACACGCAAGTTCTGGTAACTCAGAATCACTATTTTCAACAACTAAATATAATAAGTACAATATACTATGTGCGTATTTCAAACAATTATTTTATTTAAGTTGAGCCAACTCGTGTAACATTTCCTGCAACTTGGAATTTCTAAGTTGTATTTACTTAAACAGCAATCTGATTTACTTGCTAAAATCATGCAAACTGATTGCCTTAAAAAAACCAAGTAAGCGTTAC
>NW_015539826.1:80571-81046 GCF_001515605.1 Sinocyclocheilus anshuiensis | reverse complement strand
ACACTGTAAATTCCAATTAGTAAACCTTACTTAAAAAAAGCATGCAAACCGATTGCCTTGAAAAAACCAAGTAAAGTGAAGTAAGAATAATTTGTAATAACAAAGGTTTATTTAGTGTTGTAAACTTACACGCAAGTTCTGGTAACTCAGAATCACTATTTTCAACAACTAAATATAATAAGTACAATATACTATGTGCGTATTTCAAACAACTCTTTTATTTAAGTTGAGCCAACTCATGTAACATTTCCTGCAACTTGGAATTTCTAAGTTGTATTTACTTAAACAGCAATCTGATTTACTTGCTAAAAGCATGCAAACCGATTGCCTTAAAAAAACCAAGTAAGCGTTACTCCACTAACTTAAGTGCTTCAAATACAAATGACTGACAACAATGTTCCATTCATCACACGCACATACAATTACACATACATTTAAGGTAGTTGAAAGTTCAAAGTTAAAGGTAATCTTTTTA
>NW_015539826.1:78828-80543 GCF_001515605.1 Sinocyclocheilus anshuiensis | reverse complement strand
TGGTACCGTAACATTTTCATTTTTTTAGTACCGACTTGGTACCGAAATACCGGGTCTTTTGACAACACTAGTCCTAAATATGACAAATAATTCTTCAGTTAAAGGCAAGTTCCACTATTGTTGTGAATTGTAGATTACAGACACATTCATTCCTTGATATTTGCATACTTTACAAGAAAGAAAACTTCTATACATATCTACTTGAGGCCTCAGTCATAAAACCAATTGAAAAGCAGCATTCCCTCTGTATTACAGTAGTAACTGTAGTGTTTCAACACAGCAAAGCAATAATTACTGCAAGACAAAGAGCTCATTCAGTTTAAACCTTAAATGTGTGATCACGTGATGACTATGATTGTGATGTATTAAAAATATTGACAATAACATGGTTAACTTAAAAATAACTTAACTGACCAAAGCCTCAGTGTTATACAATTATAGTGTTAACACTGCAAAAGATTACAGTAAACAATTAATTATCAGTGGCACATAAAGATTGACTTTAAAACCTACTGTGAGCTCATCTTGAGGACTTTTGGCATGTTCTTGAATTGTACCTCTGACTTTTCATTTTTTAACTAGCTACAATTTTTTCAGTTTGAAAAGTAAAAAAAGTCTTAAATTCGCCGAAATACGCCACAAGTTCTGTATTTCTACAGTCTTTTTTCTAACAGCAGAATAGCAAAGATCTTTGTTATCTGTTAGCTAACACCGCTGACAAGGTTAGTCAGTTAAAATTAGCAGCACACAGAAAGATACATTGACAATTATTTTTTGAAACTTACCTTATTATTATTGTATAGAAGTAATCAGTCTTTGTCCAGTGGTAAAAATGCAAGCAGTCTCAGCAAATTCGGCGCACAAATTCAAAAAAACCGTTGCTTGTTGCGCATGCTCTCTAACCGTCCGTATTTCTTCTTCTGTTGTTTTGTTGCACATTAGCAATACATTAGCGCACTGCTGCCTCCCACTGGTGTATTAATGTCATCGGTTTTGTTGTGGCTACTTGAATATTTTAAGTAAGAGTTACTCATTGCAGCAAGTAAGTTGTTTTATTCGCCTTAAAAGTAGCTGTTACTTAATAAAACCGAGTAAGTATAACAACTAAGTAAAGATAACTAATTATATCTAAGCAAGGTAAACTATTGGATTTTACAGTGCTTTAGTGCTTTTCTATAGTATTAAGCCTCAAATGTCAACTATACATCGGATAGGTTTCTTCTTTAAATTATACAAAAAGTTAAAATATAAATGGTATTATAGTGTTATACTAAAATGAAAACAATGGAAAAACCCTTAAGATAACATGTAGAAAGAAAAAAGCATCTTAAGCACACAGAATAACATAAGTGGACTTTGAACGATTACGTAATTGTGGCGTCCATAATTGTAATTGCGATTAGAAATTCAATTAATTGTGCAGCCCTAAATAGGCCTATACCCTAAATAAGGATAAATTATATTGGAACGCATCTCCAAAATAATCGCATACACAGATGCACATTGCCATTACAGTAGTCAGCGCCAAACAACAGGCAAATAAAATATAAACTGAGGTTACAAAAGTGATTCAGTTAAGATCTGTGAGGGATTTTCTTTTCTTTTGTTCTTTGATTCACATTAATCAGAATCAGAATCAAAAGAGCTTTATTACCAAGTATGTTTACACACACAAGGAATTTGACTTGACGACAGGAGCTTCCAGTGTAGAAGAA
>NW_015539826.1:69379-78756 GCF_001515605.1 Sinocyclocheilus anshuiensis | reverse complement strand
ACAATTATTTTTTGAAACTTACCTTATTATTATTGTATAGAAGTAATCAGTCTTTGTCCAGTGGTAAAAATGCAAGCAGTCTCAGCAAATTCGGCGCACAAATTCAAAAAAACCGTTGCTTGTTGCGCATGCTCTCTAACCGTCCGTATTTCTTCTTCTGTTGTTTTGTTGCACATTAGCAACACATTAGCGCACTGCTGCCTCTCACTGGTGTATTACTGTCATCGGTTTTGTTGTGGCTACTTGAATATTTGAAGTAAGAGTTACTCATTGCAGCAAGTTGTTTTATTCGCCTTAAAAGTAGCTGTTACTTAATAAAACCGAGTAAGTATAACAACTAAGTAAAGATAACTAATTATATCTAAGCAAGGTAAACTATTGGATTTTACAGTGCTTTAGTGCTTTTCTATAGTATTAAGCCTCAAATGTCAACTATACATCGGATAGGTTTCTTCTTTAAATTATACAAAAAGTTAAAATATAAATGGTATTATAGTGTTATACTAAAATGAAAACAATGGAAAAACCCTTAAGATAACATGTAGAAAGAAAAAAGCATCTTAAGCACACAGAATAACATAAGTGGACTTTGAACGATTACGTAATTGTGGCGTCCATAATTGTAATCGCGATTAGAAATTCGATTACTTGTGCAGCCCTAACCAAACTTATGACAAGTATTCATTTTCAGTTAAATAATATGGCACACTTACTGCTCTTTTACAGACTCACTCCCTCTCCCATTTTTTCAGGACATCCTCGGCTGCGCATTGAGCGCCCCCCTCACCTCATACAAGACCATTTATGCCCTGCCAATGCTCACCATTAAAGAAGACAAAGGTACCTGACACCAGCCCATAATATCGTCGCATCACATTACCCCTGCACAGACTAGATGCATCTCTCAACGGGCCGCAGGGCAATGCCGCATGTTTTTAATAGCCAAAGTGAAAGCGGCGTTAGGCATTGCAGAGCACAGTGAAGCTAGGAGAAATGGAATATGGAGATGACCGTAATGGATGTTCTCGCAGGCTGCACCGCCATATAACAACCTAATGTGATGCATCAGTTGTTCTTTTTCTTATATCCTGGGCCCCTGTTTTCACCCTGAAAGGGCCGTCCCCAAATTGATATGTCAGAAGTGTTAATATCGATCACTTGTTGTTTGACTGTTACTTTTGGAAAAAATGTGAGATGGAGCATTTAAAGTAAGTTGCCTTATTATAGGAGTTTGTTGAAATCTAATTGTCATCACAGGAACTGGAGTTGTCACCAGTGTTCCGTCAGATGCACCTGATGATATCGCCGCTCTGAGGGACATTAAAAAGAAACCGGTGTTGTATTTGTTTTATTTTTATTTTATCATTTCATTTTCTTTTCTTGATACAATTGTGTTTGATTTCTTTCAGCAAGGGAAATTCCCAATGAGATAACTGTATTTCAGATAAGATGATTATATCGAATACAAAATTGCCTGAACATTGTTATTTTTATTATTATTTTTTTTTTTTAGGCTTTGAGAGAGAAGTATGGAATTCAAGATTATATGGTTCTACCATTTGAGCCGGTAAGAAGCATTTTTAAAGACCCCATCCAATGCTCCCAGTGGAGGTTTGAGAGAAGTCCAGGGCTGCATTTAAGAATAAATAGAACTTAAATGTTATGTTAAAATAAATATTAACAGTATATGTACAAAATATACTTAAAAATGACTATTCATCTATATAAAGTTTTAAATTTAAACATAGTTAAATGTACTTCCTTACTGTTGAATAGGCCTGCACCGTTCAGAGAAATAAAATGTAATTTATAAATGTAATGTGATTTTTCTGACTAATAAATAAAAACGTGGTATGCTTTTACAACAGCAGCATTAATACTAACAGTAGGCAAAATCTAACGTTTTCAATTGGAGAACATAAATCACAAGGGAGTCCACTTTTGTATAAATGTAATCATTCATTCATTATTTAATTAGTTTTTAAAAATGACTTGTTCATAAATTATACATGGTTGGGAAAGTAACAAATAAATCCGTAAAGGCATTACGTTAGAGTTCATTTTGAATCGCATGCTATTAGAATTATTAATGTTTTTGTTGCGGTCTAGAATAAATTGTTAAACATCGGTTACCACGCTGTTCCAAGAGAGTGGCTATAATTAATTTGTCTTCATAGCTATCAAGTCTATTGGCTATCTATAAGCTATTGGCAACTTTATAAAAAATGCAGTTTGCCTTGCTGTGCCTGTCCGATTACTTCATGGAGTAAGGTATTTTTCAAAACATCCTAGATTCTGTGTGTTTCGAGTGGCTTATGGCTTTCTGTTCTACCAGGTACCCATCATTGAGATTCCAGGATATGGGAATATGTCGGCTCCTCTGGTTTGTGATGAACTAAAGATCCAAAGCCAGAATGACAGAGAGAAACTGGCTGAGGCCAAAGAGAAGGTCTACCTCAAGGGCTTTTACGAGGGGGTGAGACCATCTGAACACCATCATCATTTTATTCCCTAATATAGTTCCGCAGATGAATGCATGTAGGGGCACTTTCTGAAATATGCTTGTTTTAGATGCTGAGGTTGCTGGTTGGAGTACTGTGTGTTTGCTTTAGATATCTGCTAAATGACAACTTATTCCTACATGTGAACATCTGAACAACTTTCCTGAACTTTGTTTTGCCAGATCATGTTAGTGGAGGGTTTCAAGGGACAGAAGGTCCAGGATGTTAAGAAGCCCATTCAGAAGAGGATGTTGGAGAAGGTTGGTGGACAAGTTTAGACAAAGAATAAACAATCAAAGAAAAACATATTTTGCACTTTTTTTTTTTGGCCCTTACAGTATGATATATAGGACATTATAGAACTCATACTGAAGGAGGAAAAAAACAAACGGTATTATTCAGAAGTCCAAATTGAGCAAAAATATGCAATTTGGTGCAGTTGTTGATGTGTATATGGCAAAAAAATAAATGAAATTCTGATAGCTTGTAATGTAAATCACTTTCTTTATAACAGCATTTGAATAAATAAAAAAATGCACATAAATATCACTAGAGATCAACTAATATTGATTTATTTATAGCAATACCAGTATTAAACTTTGTTTAAGTTTGTGTATCATATACAGTGGCATGCGAAAGTTTAGGAACCCCTTGCAGAATCTGTGAAAATGTGAATAATTTTAACAAAATAAGATAGATCATACAAAATGCATGTAATTTTTTATTTAGTACTGTCCTGAGTAAGATACTTTACATAAAATATGTTTACATTTAGTCCACAAGACAAAAAAAATAGCTGAAATTATAAAAATAACCCCCTTCAAAAGTTTGGGAACCCTTGGTTCTTAATAATGTGTGTGGTTACCTGGATGATCTAACACTGTTTTTTTGTTTTGTGATGGTTGTTCATGAGTCCCTTGTTTGTTCTGAACAGTTAAACTGAGCACTGTTCCTCAGAAAAATCCTCTGTGTCCTGCAGATTCTTCAGTTTTCCAGCATCTTTTGCATATTTGAACCCTTTCCAGCAGTGACTGTATGATTTTGAGATCCATCTTTTCACCCTGAGGACAATTGAGGGACTCAAACACAACTATTAAAAAAGGTTCAAACATTCACTGATGCTCCAGAAGGAAACATGATGCATTAAGAGCTGGGGGGTGAAAACGTTTGAACAGGATGAAGATTTTTTTCCATTTAGTACTGCCTTTCGGAAGCAACAGAAGACACTTGCATGTTTCCCGGAAGACAAATTAAGTACAATTTACATTGATCTTCAAATTCAAAAAGATTTTAATGCATCGTGTTTCCTTCTGGAGCATCAGTGAATGTTTGAACCTTTTTTAATAGTTGTGTTTGAGTCCCTCAATTGTCCTCCGTGTGAAAAGTTGGATCTCAAAATCATACAGTCACTGCTGGAAAGGGTTCAAATATGCTAAAGATGCTGGAAAACTGAAGAATCTGCAGGACACAGAGGATTTTTCTGAGGAACAGTGCTCAGTTTAACTGTTCAGAACTCATGAACAACCGTCACAAAACAAAAAAACAGTGGTAGATCATCCAGGTAACCACACACATTATTAAGAACCAAGGGTTCCCAAACTTTTGAAGGGGGTTATTTTTATAATTTCAGCAATTTTTTTGTCTTGTGGACTATATGTAAACATCTTTTATGTAAAATATCTTACTCAGGACAGCAATAAATAAAAAATAAAATGCATTTTGTATGATCTCTCTTATTTTGTTAAAATTATTCACATTTTCACAGATTCTGCAAGGGGTTCCCAAACTTTCGCATGCCACTGTATGATACAGTAGGCTTTATAGGGTTAATGACTGAACATTAAATGCTGAGTTGGGAAACAATTTTTTTTAAATAAAGTATGGAACAAAACGTCTAACCCCATTTTGTTCATTTTGTTAGGGTGAGGCGCTGATCTACATGGAGCCAGAGAAGCAGGTGTTATCTCGCTCTGCAGACGAGTGTGTTGTGGCATTGTGTGATCAATGGTCAGTGCAGAAAACACTCTCGCACAGCTGCTACGCACTATTTTGTCTCAGAACGCATGATAACATCCACTATTGTCTTGTAGTGTATTCACTTCCTGTTCAATCAAATCGTGCCCTATCCTTGTGATCTTTGGGGGTTTTAGTCCTTTTTTGTTGTGGGCGTCCCTGACCGATTTGACTTGTCAGACAGTGACTGGGCTCTTTATCTGTCAGGTATCTGGATTATGGCAATGAGGAATGGAAAAAGCAAGCCACGGGCGTCCTGGAGGCTCTGGAGACGTAAGTCTCACACTTTGTGGCATCGGGAGATTACAGTGTAAATTGTCAAGTTGCTGTGTGGCACCGTTATTGCTGGAGAAGCTGTATGAATATTGTGTGAATATTGACTGTATGCTTTGCTCTTCAGGTTCTGTGACGAAACCAGGAAGAACTTTGAAGCAACATTGGCTTGGCTTCAGGAGCATGCCTGTTCCAGAACCTATGGGTTAGGTAAGACGGGCTTATCTGTGCGTCTGTGTGTAGTTAACAAGCTTTGTTGCAAGTTTTCCTGCATCCTGTTGGATTATTTTTTTTTATATAAATTTCATGTAATAGTTAGGTGAACTGCACAAAGTTTTCTTTGCACACATCCTTTTGAAATCAACTCAGATGGCGGCTTTTGTGTGAAGCTTATCTTAATCAAAGTCTTTTTGTAAGGACAAGTCCCTTCCATATTTCTTTTGTAATACTCTTATTCCTCACTCCTCCCTTGCCCCCAAACCACTCAGCGATACCATCAGCAATTTTCTTTCTATTCCTTAGAGAGAACCTTTGATTTTGGAGTTCTTTTATGTGTTTGGTTCCCATAGGAACTCGGTTGCCATGGGATGAACAATGGCTCATTGAGTCCCTGTCGGACTCCACCATCTATATGGCTTACTACACCGTGGCACATCTCCTCCAGGGAGGGGTCCTCAACGGACAAGGCCCCTCGCCACTGGGAATCAGGTATTTTTTGCTTTTCCAGAAAAGGCTAGACAGTTAAAAAATGCAAAGTCATATAAATGATAGAATAAACAAGACAATTCTATGCACCAGATTTACTAATGCAAGGTTTTGTAGGCTGAACATCAGTTAAACAGGAGAATGAGGAAAGGTGGTTGATGGAAAAACATAATGTAAATGTAAAAGATTTTGAATTGATCATTTGGAATTTGGAGTCCTTCTTAATATTACATGTAAATAATTCCCATTTTCCAGTTATTCAGCTTAATTTTTTGACATTTTCTCACTAGCATGGGGCAGGTAGTCAAATAATTAAAGTAAATTTTACATATAAACTTTATATAGCAACTTAATTTTGAGAACAGAGATAACATAAAAAAAAAAGTAAAATGTACCCTAATATATGCTTGCATTTAACAGCCCCACAGTGTTCAGATGATGAATCCAGCAAAAATATAATGGACAATATACTATTCCATTGAGTAAAAATAGAAATTTTGTAAGAATTCACTGAAAAGGTAAACTTTAATATAAAATCTGTGACCCTGGACCACATCATACATCAATGGAAAGCTTATTTATTCAGCTTTCAGATGATGTATAAATCTCAATTTCGAAAAATTGACCCGTATGACTGGTTTTGTGGTCCAGGGTCACATTTGTCAAACTCTCAAAAATGACATGGCAAATGTTGTTCCTGACCATCTGAAGATACTGCCACGCACGTTCATTGTCGCTTGAGTAAAAATAGCAAAAGTGTTACAGAAAAACACATTTCCTCCCTTTAGACCAGAGCAAATGACGAGGGAGGTGTGGGATTACGTCTTCTTCAAAACAGCACCTTTCCCAAAGACAGACATCCCAAAGGAAAAGCTGCAGAAGCTCAGGAGGGAGTTTGAGTTCTGGTACCCTGTAGATGTGAGAGTATCAGGGAAAGACCTGGTGCCAAACCACCTCTCCTATTACCTCTACAATCATGTAGCCATGTGGCCCAATGACAGGTACACTGCAGTTTACGTGTGTAGAAAAAAAAATGCAGATTACATTACAAAAGTAGTAATGTAGCGGTTTAATTTCAATTTGTCACACCCTCATTGCTACACATTTTCACACTTTTTGCAAATTGTATGTTTTTTTTTTGTTTGTTGTCTTTTTCATGATAGTGGCAAATGGCCAAAAGCAGTACGTGCCAACGGTCATCTTTTGCTAAACTCTGAAAAGGTGAATTAATATTCCTTTTCTGTTGTTCTTGTCAGGAAAAACATACACCGAGTTTGCTCTAAACTTAGCTACAGTAGAATAAAATGTACTTCAGTGTAATTGTGAGGGCCAGATTTCTGAGAATTTCTTTACTAATTTATGTATAAATCTCTTAACAAAAACCCTACTATTATATTATTTATTACCATTTTGATTTAATTTCATTTTATATTTTCATTTTTAATTTAAGTTTTAGTAATGTTATGTGCTTTTGTTGTTTCAAATATTTATTTTTGGCTTTAACTGATTTTTATTTCAGTTTTAGTCATTTTAGTACTTTAGTCAGTTAGTTGCCAAGGCAACATTTCTTAATGTCAAGTTTTTTTTTTTTTTTTTATGTATGTATTTAATTAAATTGACCCGTATGACTGGTTTTGTGGTCCAGGGTCACATTTGTCAAACTCTCAAAAATGACATGGCAAATGTTGTTCCTGACCATCTGAAGATACTGCCACGCACGTTCATTGTCGCTTGAGTAAAAATAGCAAAAGTGTTACAGAAAAACACATTTCCTCCCTTTAGACCAGAGCAAATGACGAGGGAGGTGTGGGATTACGTCTTCTTCAAAACAGCACCTTTCCCAAAGACAGACATCCCAAAGGAAAAGCTGCAGAAGCTCAGGAGGGAGTTTGAGTTCTGGTACCCTGTAGATGTCAGAGTATCAGGGAAAGACCTGGTGCCAAACCACCTCTCCTATTACCTCTACAATCATGTAGCCATGTGGCCCAATGACAGGTACACTGCAGTTTACGTGTGTAGAAAAAAAAATGCAGATTACATTACAAAAGTAGTAATGTAGCGGTTTAATTTCAATTTGTCACACCCTCATTGCTACACATTTTCACACTTTTTGCAAATTGTATGTTTTTTTTTTGTTTGTTGTCTTTTTCATGATAGTGGCAAATGGCCAAAAGCAGTACGTGCCAACGGTCATCTTTTGCTAAACTCTGAAAAGGTGAATTAATATTCCTTTTCTGTTGTTCTTGTCAGGAAAAACATACACCGAGTTTGCTCTAAACTTAGCTACAGTAGAATAAAATGTACTTCAGTGTAATTGTGAGGGCCAGATTTCTGAGAATTTCTTTACTAATTTATGTATAAATCTCTTAACAAAAACCCTACTATTATATTATTTATTACCATTTTGATTTAATTTCATTTTATATTTTCATTTTTAATTTAAGTTTTAGTAATGTTATGTGCTTTTGTTGTTTCAAATATTTATTTTTGGCTTTAACTGATTTTTATTTCAGTTTTAGTCATTTTAGTACTTTAGTCAGTTAGTTGCCAAGGCAACATTTCTTAATGTCAAGTTTTTTTTTTTTTTTTTTATGTATGTATTTAATTTTTTTCAGTTGTATTTCAATTAACAAAATAGTTTTAGTTCGTTCCTCTGTATTTATGAACACACATGTTGTGGATGGTCCTCTTCAGTTGTCTAATTAGGTGTTTATACCCACCAGATGTCCAAGTCCACTGGCAACTTTCTCACTTTGAGTCAAGCCATTGCCAAGTTTTCAGCAGATGGTAAGTCCTTTATAAATAGCGGCTCATTTGAAGGCCAAACACTTTACATGCAGTCAGACTGTTACTGCAGCAGGAATAGGATGAATCCTAATGCATATAAAGTCTAACTTTCTGATCCTCTAAAAGAGGATATATGTTTTTTTTTATGTGACCTGTCAAGGAGATTTATGAATGTGAATGCCATAAACCTCATTAAACCCATGCTAACCTGTCTCTGTCTATCTGTATTGTAGGTATGCGTTTGGCTCTGGCTGATGCAGGGGACACAGTGGAGGATGCTAACTTTGTTGAGGCCATGGCAGATGCGGGAATATTGCGTCTCTTTACATGGGTGGAATGGGTGAAAGAGATGATCGCCAATGAGAACAACCTGAGGACCGGACCTGCGGACACGTTTAATGACAGAGTATTTATTGGGTAACACAAAGCGCAGAACAGAAGGTCTGTTCACACAGAGTGTGAAACAAAAAAGGCGTTCACGTAAAATTCACTTGTTTCCATGCAGTAATGTAGTGAATACAGGTACATCTCAAAAAATTATAATATCATGAAAAAGGTCAATATTTTTTTTCACTCATTTCAGAAAGTGAAACCCATATATTATATAGATTCATTACACATAGAGTGAAATATTTCAAGCCTTTATTTCTTGAAATTGATGATTATGGCTTACAGATAATGAAAACCCAAAATTCAGTGTCTCAGAAAATTAGAATATTGTGAAAAAGTTCAATATTGGAAAGTTATGTTGTCACTCCCTAATCAGCGAATTACCTCAAAACACCTGCAAAGGTTTCCTGAGCCTTTAAATGGTCTCTCAGTCTGGGTCAGTAGGCTACACAATCATGGGGAAGACTGCTGACTTGACAGATGTCCAGAAGACAGTCATTGACACAAAAGTTAATTGCTAAAGAAGCTGGTTGTTCACAGAGTGCTGTATCCAAGCATATTCATAGAAAGTTGAGTGGAAGGAAAAAGTGTGGTAGGAAAAGGTGCACCAGCAAAAGGGATAACCGCAGCCTTGAGAGGATTGTCAGGCAAAATGCATTCAAGAATTTGGGGGAGCTTCACAAGGAGTGGACTGAGGCTGGCGTCAGC
>NW_015539826.1:56586-67813 GCF_001515605.1 Sinocyclocheilus anshuiensis | reverse complement strand
GTCAGAAGAGAGAACGATGTCAAATTTACCGTCCCTCCCATAGACGCTGTATTAGAAACACCCTCGCATTAGCGTTAACTGTTTTTTGTAATTTGATGAAAAGGTGATATAATACAAAGAATAGTGTTTCGAGGATTTACGATGCTGATGACTGTTAAACGCGTCATCACAGTCTTGTGAAAAGGGTCCATGGAAAATAAGCATGTTTCTGGCAGTAGCAGGCTGGGTTAAGAGGGAGAATTGTGTAAAAATTGTTACTTCATATGTCTTTAACACACACCACCTTCTACAAGCTGTCATTGACTTCCACAGGTGTTTACGTCAACTGAATCTGATCTGCATTCTGATGCCAGCAAATCCACTGTAACATATACAGAGCGAGAGAGAAAGAGAGACCTTGAGATTCTCACAAACAAACTTCCATTTTACACTGTTCCTGGCAAATAATTCAACCAAAAAACAGTTTTAATTCATCTCTGACCTGCCATCGTATGTGTTTGCACTGAAGCGTGAAGAAGGCTTCCTGTGTGTATTATTGTATTTTGGGCCTGAAGGCTCCGCTGCTGACCAGTGCCAGCTCTAATGTTATTTTTGGAGAGGAGTCAGAGCATTAATTTACTATGTGCAAACAATGTGATCATCTAAACTACTGTTTCCCAGCTACACAATTAAAGCCATATGGGAAGAACAAAGCTCATTTAGATGCTGTCTCTTCCATTCACTCTCACTTACTCTCTCAGAACTCTTAGATCAAATAATTTGACCTCTCGCTGTTTCCCCTCTCATCTATGTGCAGGGGGAAAGTAAAGCAAAGCTACGCTGTAGTGTTGTGTTCTTCTCTGGGAGGAATACTGAATTTCAACCGCTCTGTTTTCTCCGCCTAACTAAAGGAAATGAGAAGGAGAGAGAGAGTCACATTCCCCAGACGGCGTAAGGACACGCTGAAGGATGTCAGAGGGTGCATGTTAGAGCAGTGCTGAACGGTAGCAAAAGCCCTGGGCTAAAGCTAAATAGGTGAAATGTGACTCATCAAAAATATTTTTGGATTGCAGTGGAGAAAAAATGCACGCTTTTTTTTCAAACTAAAGTTTGCTGTTGTAGTAAAAGCTTGTGCCAGGTGAATTTAATCTGTGAAGTTTTCGTTTTAAAACAGACACCCTGACATTATTAACATTATTAACATCTTGAATAGATTATCACATCGTTAATACTGCTGATAAAAGAAAACTGGCGATTCTTTTGATTCTTTTGGAAATGTAAAGAAACTGCAAAATTAGGCAGTAATGTGGGGACGGATAATAGCCTATGGGTCAATTAAGCAAGTTATTCAAAAATGCATAAAATAATGCAATGCATACAATGACTTGAACATACAGGTACATCTCAAAAAATTAGAATATCATGAAAAAGGTCAATATTTTTTGTCACTCATTTCAGAAAGTGAAACCCATATATTATATAGATTCATTACACATAGAGTGAAATATGTCAAGCCTTTATTTCTTGAAATTTGGATGATTATGGCTTACAGATAATGAAAACCCAAAATTCAGTGTCTCAGAAAATTTGAATATTGTGAAAAAGTTCAATATTGGAAAGTCATGGTGTCACACCCTAATCAGCTAATTACCTCAAAACACCTGCAAAGGTTTCCTGAGCCTTTAAATGGTCTCTCAGTCTGGGTCAGTAGGCTACACCACAAAAGTTAATTGCTAAAGAAGCTGGTTGTTCACAGAGTGCTGTATCCAAGCATATTCATAGAAAGTTGAGTGGAAGGAAAATGTGTGGTAGGAAAAGGTGCACCAGCAAGAATTTGGGGGAGCTTTACAAGGAGTGGACTGAGGCTGGCGTCAGCACGTCAAGAGCCACTACGCACAGACGAATCCTAGACATGGGCTACAAATTTCAAGAAATAAAGGCTTGAAATATTTCACTCTGTGTAATGAATCTATATAATATATGGGTTTCACTTTTTGAAATGAGTGACAAAAAATATTGACCTTTTTCATGATATTCAAATTTTTTTAGATGTACCTGTATATTATATTGTGGTATTATAACAATAATAGAAGTGTACTGTTGAAGTAATAGATTATTAGTATTATTTCTGAAAGAAATTAATACTTTTATTCAGAATGACAAATTATTTAAAAGTTACAGTAAAGACATTTATCATTTTACAAAAGATTTATGTTCCAAATAAATGCTGTTCTTTTGAACTTTCCATTTATCAAAGAATCCTGAAAGCTTGGATCATGGTTTCTATAACAAATATTAAGCAGCGCAACTGTTTTCAACATTGATAATAATCAGAAATGGTTGATAATGTTTGACATTGATAAGAAATAAGAAATCAGCATATGAGAATGATTTCCGAAGGATCATGTGACACTGAATACTGGAGTAATGATGCTGAAAATTCAACTGTTATTCCATCACAGGAATACATTACATTTTAAAATATAATGAAAAAAGAAAACAGCTCTTAAAAAAAAATACTGTTTTATTTTTAATCAAATTATGCCTTGGTGAGCTTCTTTTAAAAACTTTTTTTTTTTAAATATTAACAAACCCAAACATTTGAACAGTAGTGTGCATATAGAATAGTCAGTCTGTCCATCCGTCCTTCCTAACTGTTTGACTGCAAAATTAAGGCACAATTTGAATCTGTAAAAGGGTTTTTATTTTATTTTAATTGTATTTATTTATTTCCACCTGATTATCTGTGTCTGTCTGCAGTGAAATGGATTCCAGCATCATTAAAACAGAGCAGCACTATGAGAGGATGATGTACAAGGAGGCTTTAAAGAGTGGCTTCTTTGAATTCCAGGTAACACATACACAGTTAAATAAATAAGCATGGGGTGGAGTCATATGGAGCAAGTATATCTACATTAGTAATATTAATTAATAAGAACAATAACATACCTCACATCACTTCAAGAGACTTCATGTGTCATTCCATGATATTTGTCAGGAATTTTTCAGCGTGAAGTTATGTATAATAAACAAATTCTTGACTCTTTGAAGGCCGCCAAGGATAAATACAGGGAGCTGGCTATCGAGGGCATGCACAGGGATCTTGTGTTCCAGTTTATCGAGAACCAAACACTCCTGCTGGCTCCCATCTGCCCCCACCTGTGTGAACACACCTGGTCCCTGCTAGGGAAGGTGAGACCCCCTCTACGCTGAAGGACAGGTATCCACTAAGGAATTGCCTGCTTACTCCTAAACCATAACATTTCACAGCCAATCATACTATTGAGGAACTATAGTCAGGGCCGTCCTTAGCTGACGTGGGGCCCGGTGTGAGGTAGGGAGCGGGGCTCCCCTCGGTCCGATCGTGTTCCGGGGTGGGTGAGGGGGAGGTTTCCCCTCGGTCCGTTCGCCGCGGGGCCCGGTGCGACCGCACCAGTTGCACCTCCCTAGGAACGGCCCTGACTACAGTAAATAGCATTCTCCACACATACGGTACACCTTGGTGTTCCATTCGTTTGTTTCAAAGGCTCAAATCCTAAACTGAATTACAATCATGCAACAATGTCATAATTTTGACAACATTGTGAATTGACATTCAATGAATTAAAGTAAGAAAAATATTCTTAACGACTAGTTTTAATTACATTACAATTTTTTTTGTTTCGTTTGTTTTTTAGACTAAAATTGCATCCTTGGTATATCCATTCTGGCATTGTTATTATATTTTGTCCATCCGATTTTAAAATTTTAAATTTAATGCTGGAAGACTATATTGCTTTAAACAGCTGATAACTACCGGCTGACTATACATTGTCCCTTATTTGTTTTTGAATTTTGAATTTCAGTAGAAATTAATCGAATAACTAAGCTGCACAGTTACCACTCTCTTTATTTTCTCTCCATACAGAGCAGTTCTATAATGAAGGCTCGCTGGCCTCCTGCCGGTCCAGTGGATGAGATCTTGATTCGCTCCTCACAGTATCTGATGGACACTGCTCATGACCTCCGCCTTTGCCTGAAAGCTTACACACAGCCAGCCAAGGGAAAGGTATGGACAATGTTCCCTCTAATTTTGTATTTTTTTTTCTGAGCAAAAATTTTCCCTATTGGGCGGACATGTCGGCTGCCTGACCAAAAATATTCTTTATACCAGACCTGTACAGCGCACACACAAAAAAGTGAAGGTCTGGCCGTCGGCATGGTCTCTAGCAGCCTTTAGGGTCCCTCAGAACTTTAGGAACTGCACCTCCTAGTGGCCAAAATTGGAGAAGTCATCCCATTTCTGTTGAATCGTTTATCCTGAAATCATATTTCTGGTGACTCTTTTAATAGTGCGCAAGTCGCAGCATTTCTGCCACTGCTGGACTTGGTCCTGTAATTGCTGCTTGCAGCTATATTTATAATATTTATCATAATAATATACAATCTTAACAGTTTTATCTCTATAGTGAAAAATCACCAAACTTTGCACTCAGGAAGGGCCAGTGGCTGTATTCTTGGATTGGATGCCTGGTTGCATAGCAACTAGTGTTAAATGTGATGTTCAAAACCTCAACCTTGCTACCTCAACATTAAAGTTTGATTATGAAGATTTTCAGTTAGGTTACTTTATGGTTGCTACCCACTGAGTTTCTACTTGAAATGATAATAACACTTGTAACATTAGACAGAGATCTCGCACCTCAGCAGTCCAGCATGCAGTCCAACCCCACCCAAACACAACTGACTTTAAGAATGAATCAAGTCGACAGCTGTCGTGTAGAGTGAGTTCAGCGCTGTCCCAGACCTCCCCTGACAGTCGAGTAGTGCATTATCCCTCGCTTTTAACACGGGACGGTTTCCCTACAGTCTGGTTCTACAGACTGAGCCTTACGGAACCGTTTTGAGTCAAGACTCTGAGGAGAGAGGCTTTTCACAGTCCTGTTGTTGGGACCATGTGGTAATGGCTGTCGCTTTGGATAAGGAGTTGTTGTGCTGATGTGTTTTAGAGGGGTTTAGACTCTGAAGGAAACTACTGGTGGTAACTGGATATAAAAATAGGGATAGTTACATTTATAGATTTATAATATACTTTTGAAAACTTATTTGTGACCCTGGAGCACAAAACCAGTCTTAAGTCGCTGGGGTATATTTGTAGCAATAGCCAAAAATACATTGTATGGGTCAAAATTATCGATTTTTCTTTTATGCCAAAAATCATTAGGATATTAAGTAAAGATCATGTTCCATGAAGATATTTTGTAAGTTTCCTACTGTAAATATATCAAAACTTAATTTTTGATTAGTAATATGCATTGCTAGGAACTTCATTTGGACAACTTTAAAGGCGATTTTCTCAATATTTTGATTTTTTTCAGATTCCAGATTTTCAAATTGTTGTATCTCGAACAAATATTGTCATATCCTAACAAACCATACATCAATGGAAAGCTTATTTATTCAGCTTTCAGATGACGTATACATCTCAACTTCAAAAAAATAACCCTTATGACTGGTTTTGTGGCCCAGGGTCACATTTTATAAAATAATATATTATTTCACTGGTTTCACTGCCTTTTTTTAGTCTAGTCAAGTTGTTTTTTTTATTATCATTATTATTATTAATTATAATAATAATAATAATTATTATTATTATTGTTCTATGAATGCAGTAATATATCACAACCCATTTAGGTAAAAAATGTTTGTAGAACATCAGCTTAGTGTTTAAAATTATTGACATTAAAAATTATACTTAATAATGTTACTGTACTTATTGTGTAATTAACTTTAAGTTTTGCTTTGTCTATCACAGAAGGGAGACCACAAACCGCCAGCTAAGCCCACACACTGCACCATCTACGTAGCAAAGACCTACCCCCCCTGGCAACACAGCGCCCTCTCTCTGCTGGGCAAACATTACAAGGTATAAACACCCTAATCATATCTTACATATCAAAGTTTGCAATTCGAGACAATCTTCATATATTTAATAGGGCTTGACACGGATGTCATGAATCGATTTGTTGATTCCAATTTCGATTTGATATTAATTTGTTTAATTTTTTTTAAGTGCAACAACGTCTCAACTAATGCTGTAAAATACACCTGTCAGTTGATACAATGCTGTGATATTAAAGGTTAAAATTAACAATAGAGTCCAAATTCAATTGCTATTAATTTTTAGACAGAAAAATCAACACAAAAAACTGTTATATACAAGCATTTAAATTACCCGTCAGTTGTTTTTAATAACAAAATTGGGTTTCTACTCCAGTTCATTTTTAAAATATAAACATTTAAACGGTGACTGTATTACTTGTTTTCATGACAGATTTTATTCAAACATGCAACAGATGAGAAATTACTAATGGCTTTATAAGAATGTAATGAATATACAGTGAGTTTATTTAGCAAATCTGACTAACGAGTTTATGAACATTGAATGGCTTTTCTGAGCTAAATATAATTTTATATGACATTACATACAAGATGTTTTATTAACATCTTTCCATGATTGACATGATACATTTCAGTAGGTTGTAATGTTTCTTTCATGTTTATTTCATCGAGTAACCGATGAGCGCTGGCATGATGGATTCTAACTTCCGTTTCTTTGCTGTCCTGTTCAGGTCTCCATAGAAACCCGTATTAAAACAGGGTATAAAGAGTGACTGAATTAAATAAACAGAAATTCAAAAGTAACAAAACACAAAGTGATTATTGGATGAGAGGCCACTATACATAATGTTTAGAGATGTTGTTCACTCAAACAATTAAAGGTGAAAATGAGGTATATGTAATTATGATGCTGTACAGGGATAAGCAGCGATCGATACACTTCTCTGGCTCTCTGAATGCCATTGTTGAATTTGGAGAGTTACGTTTTGATTGGCTGTCAATCAAAACGCTATTCTTTCCCGTTGTCATTTCCAGAGCAACAATGGAGCTCTACCTGACAATAAGGTCATCGCCATGGAGCTGGGTGCCATGCCAGAGTATATATATATATATATATATGATTTCAATAATGCAAACGATTTAAACAATTTTTTTTAACAAATGCATGTTTGTTGAATTGCTTGGCAATATTATAAAATGAAATGTTTCATTAGTATGCATTAAAATTGGTCCTGTTTTTGTCTTGCTGTGTGTTTCCAGGACAACCTAGAGAAAAACGGGCCCAGGGTTCTTGATCTAGAGCTGGAGTTTGATGAGCGTGCTGTCCTACTGGAGAACATTGTTTATTTGACTAATTCACTTGAGGTAATAGCACATAACTACTTGAAAAGCAAACTAAATGTTCTGGGCCCATATTCACAAAACATTTTATCTTACCACTAAGAGTTCTCCTAAATAGCAGTAAAAGTTTTTAGCTAAGAGTTTTCTCTTAAAACCTATTCATTGTAAAACCTAGCTGCTGAGACAAACTATTACTAAGGAATAGACAGAAGTCTTAAGCTAAGAGTAAGGGGGCGGGGTTGACCTTGTTGCTATGGATGATGTCAGCATACTTACTATGCACACAGTGATTGGCTGATAGTCTCTGTCTCTGTCTCTGTCTCTATTGTAGAGCGCAATATTATGTTGCCATATTCAAATAAAGGTTTTAAAATAAAAATGTTAATTGCCACATTCAAATAAAGATTTTAAAATGCAGGCTAAGTGTCACTAATTAAACAAGTAGGCTATATATTCAGCTAATTGTCAGCCTCTTATGCTTCTCGTAAACAATTAGTCAATATGCATTAGGGCTGCCCTCGACTAAATATTTTTCTGGTCGACTAGTAGTCGTTCATTTTAAGCATTAGTCGACTATTAGTCGCACTTTTATTAATAAATAATATAAATCGTAATGAGCCTTTAATTGCCTACATAGCCTAATAAGCACTCAAGTGCACGCAAAAAAGGCTTGCCACAGCGCACCGCAAGAAAAACAGCAAGTACACTGCATTAATGTTTTAATAATTTATTGTTACACTAGTGCTTTCTGTTTTCGGTTTAAGAGATGAAGTCTCGTCGTCTCCACAGTATGTGCCTGCATGTTTCATACGTATTACAATTGGTTCATTTAAAAGTTTCACTCTCTACAGATATATTTTTCATGTCTGTAATAAGGCAAGAATACTCGGAGTTTCGAAGTGACGCGCTCAAGTTCACAGAGTCCGAGACGGCAGAAAGCGCATCCTGCTTGCTTTCATTATTTTACAAAAGCGCAACGTTTCGTTGTTATTCTGAGTGAA
This sequence comes from Sinocyclocheilus anshuiensis, assembly GCF_001515605.1. Lineage (NCBI taxonomy): Eukaryota > Metazoa > Chordata > Actinopteri > Cypriniformes > Cyprinidae > Sinocyclocheilus > Sinocyclocheilus anshuiensis. Next base: position 59,612 of record NW_015539826.1, on the reverse strand, counting down.
CACGAATAAACGTAGAGTCTTTACAGATACAAAAGATGCATTACTCTTATCTGTATGACCAAAAATGACGAAGTATTTTAAGAGCCAATGATCGCACTGGCGCCTCCATCTGTCCTGCAGTAGCCCAGGCACGCTACTGTTCAGCTTCCACACTCCGCACAAACACGTGAACTGCGCACTTCTTTCTAGGTTAACATTAGATTGAGCTGCCATGTAAAGTTGCTACTACATACATATTTCAGATGATAAGCCATATTTGAGGTCGATGAATGTTAGGAGAGCATATGGATGTCCTGCCCTATGTACTGTATTACCACAAAGACCAGCCGTTAACGATTTGTCCGTCACGGACTGCATGATTTCGCCACTTCATGTGGATTTTTTTTTTCTGCGACTAATAAAATTTTGGTAATATGCATATAAACAGCCTTTTAATTAGCAGAGTAGAATAATCATGGCTGATAGTAAGACATGCAAACATAAAAGAAAACCAAACTGGACGCGAGAACATATATTAAATATATAATCAAATATTTGGAGTTGGGATAAACTCCAAACCAAAGCCGATACCTTTTTAAAAGCTCATTATCGTCAAATGTTTCTAAAATGTTTATATTCCGAGGTAGATTGCTGGCAACAGCCATTTTAGGATAGTTCAGATTTGGTCTTAGTGACTTAGGAGTCCTCTTCACTACTCCTAATGTTTTACAGATTTAGTAGCTAATTTTAGCGCTAAAACGTTTTGTGAAACACTCTTAGAACAAAAATTTAGGAGTCCCATTTTTAAGATTTTCTCCTAAATCGGCGAGTTATGAGCTACTTTTAGCTTTAAGATGTTTTGTGAATACGGGCCCTGTTCTACAAAACCAAAGGACAGAAAACAAGAAAGACCCTCACTTTCGTAACACTTAAAGACAGCATGTAATCGAAATTGACTTTATGTATGACTTAACGTCCCTGGTCCTTTCATTATTTCCATTTGAATATTGTGTTTTACTCTAAAATGCATTGCAAAGTTGTTGTGTTTTATCCCAAGAATTTTAGCCATTTTTCTTTTGTAATAACCAAGCTGCAGTGCTGAAAGCACTATTATTAGTTGACTTTCGGCCTGATCTCATTGCTAGTCGTTACAGTCAGTAGCTAAATGATAACTGGTGTCATTCTTTCTCTGACCCTCCTTCCCTCACTGTCTCCTCCATCAGTTGGATCAGATAGACGTTGTTTTCGCCTCTGAAGCGGATGACAAAGTAAAGGAGGACTGTTGCCCTGGGAAACCGCTCTGTGTCTTCAGATCTGAGGTGATGATGAGAGTCCACTGAGGCCCTGTCTATTGTTTCTGTTTTGTTAGTGGTTGATCTGGCCTGTGCTGCATGCAGCTAGAGACAGCCTAATTTTAGAAGCACGCCGTGCATTTCTAATGCGTCTTCGATGCATCTCACTATGGTGTAGTGTACAGCGTTCATTCAGACATAAACATGTTTTCTGAATTATTGCCAGGCTTTTTACAGACATATTTGAAATATGATAATACATATTTTATACAGGATTTGATATGCAGTGTTCCCATATTCAAGGATAAAACCTAGAAATATTAAATAATTTTAAAATCGTGATATCCAGACCAGAAAAAGTCGCTTTAATAGATTAGAATATTTTTTTTATATAGCAAGTTGTGTTTAAACTGAAAACGTTTGTATTGCTTAATAGTTTTTTTTTTAAATCCATGATTAATAAAAAGTTAAAAAAGAACACAATTTATTTGAAATAGAAAATACATTTATAAAGTTAAAAAGATTGTCAAGTCAAGTCAAGTCACCTTTATTTATATAGCGCTTTTAACAATACAGATTGTGTCAAAGCAACTGAACAGCATTAATTAGGAAAATAGTGTCAATACTGCAAAATGACAATAGTAAACACTTGATGTCAACATCCAGCTCAGTTTAAATAGTATCTTTGCAATCAAGTCAACGATATCGCTGGAAATGAAGTGTCCCCAACTAAAAAAAGATTACTGTCACTTTTGACCAATTTAATGCTCCCTTGCTGAATACAATTATCTTTTTTTTCTACTTATGTATGACTTACTCCATACTTACCCTAAACGTTTGAATGGTAGTGTATCACAGTTCCCTTTCAGTCAGTCACGTTCGACGTTACGTCAGTCGTGACTGACGAATTGGGATCTCGCCCGAGAGCCCAGTCACCTTCGAGTGTTAACTAAACAAGCCAATGACAGTTGGCGTGCGTGTTTCGCCACGCGCACCCCGCCCCGCAGCGCGGGTATAAAAGGAGAGCGCGTGCAAACGCACATCAGCTTTTCGCTTCGGAGCCGAGCCTTCTACAGGACGAATCGCCGCGAGCGGCACTTACCGGGTTTCTGTCACCCCGTTCTGCCGTCAGACCTTCAGCCCGTGGGCAGATCTTGCCTTTCTTCGGACAGGGGTGCCCATTAGAATGATTTCTGAAGGATCATGTGACACTGAAGACTGGAGTATTTTAGCATACTTTAGAATGTAATTTATTCCTGTGATGCAAAGCTGAATTTTGTGTTGATTGTTGATGTTAAGATATTTTGTAGAAACTGATACTTTTTTTTTTGATGAGTTGAAAGTTCAAAATATCAGAATTGATAAAAATAGCATTTATTTTGTAACAATGTAAAATACTCTTACTTTTGATCATATCAAAAGTGTATATACAGTGCACAGCATAAATGAGTACACCCCCTCTGAATAAATATAAAATATGTATTTTCTTAATGATCACTAATATAATTAATATAATTCATGGAAAGATGGCAAAACTGAAACCTATACTTAATAAAAACAACAAAATATATGCCAATATTTTCTTTAAGATAAGTAAATTAGCCAATTTAGTTTAAATGAAGGATTGCAGAAATGAGTACACCCTAGATTTAATTCAGAAAATGTATAATATTCTAGCACTTAGTATGTCCTCCAGAACTTAAAGTATACTGCTCTGACCCTTCTTGGCACTGAGTGTACAAGTTCATGACACAT
>NW_015539826.1:32616-37374 GCF_001515605.1 Sinocyclocheilus anshuiensis | reverse complement strand
AGTACTTAGTATGTCCTCCAGAACTTAAAGTATACTGCTCTGACACTTCTTGGCACTGAGTGTACAAGTTCATGACACATTTTCACATCTGTGCTGTTTAACTCCTGGAGGACGACCTCCTTAAATTCCCTGGTCTTTAATGGGGAGTGTTGCTCAGCTCGTCTCTACAGAATCTCGCACAGCAGCTCAAGAGTGTTAAGATTTAGTTATGTAAAATATTACCTGAGAGAGAGAGAGAGAGAGAGAGAGAGGGGCAGAGCCCCAAGAAGAGAGAGGCAGCAAAGGAAAGAGAGAGCCAAGAAAAAGAGGTCGCAAAGGAAAGAGCAAAGCAAAAGAGGTAGCAAAGGAAAAGAGAAAGAGCAACAGTTGCAATCTTCTTTTATCCTACATCATTCACAATAATATTACTATATACATATTATGTCACACAATAGTGAAATATCATTTAACACAATTGTTGTGACAAAACATCGTTAAATTTCATGAATTATGTATATATATATATATATATATATATATATATATATGAACATTTAATAAATTGATTGCAGTAAAATTATATTACACACACACACACATATAATATAATATCTAATCATGGACCACTGAAAATATATTGGTCAAATGGTTTTTGGAATCCTGTGTATGAGGCAGAAAATGTCATTTAAACCATGTCACATGATCTGTATGATGTAGCATCCATAAATGTGTCATCTTCGGCTGTGACCTCTGTTTCTCCCGTAGCCTGGATTGTTAGTCTCACTGGTGAACCCTCAGCCAGCCAACGGTCTGTTCTCCACCAAGATTGACATCCGACGGGGAGACAGCAAAGACAGCATCATCCGCAGACTATCCCGGGCCAACAGAGGCATCAAGGGTAAAGCTGATTTCAATGTAGCCAAGTTTAAATTGTTACAAGGTTTTCACTAAACTAGATATACAGTATATATATATATACAGTGGGTACGGAAAGTATTTCAAAAGGGTGCTTCTACTAAATACTGAGCAAAGGGTCTGAATACTTAGGACCATGTGATATTTCAGTTTTTCTTTTTTAATAAATCTGCAAAAATGTCAACGATTCTGTGTTTTTCTGTCAATATGGGGTGCTGTGTGTACATTAATGAGGAAAAAAAAATAACTTAAATGATTTTAGCAAATGGCTGGAATATAACAGAGTGAAAAATTTAAGGGGGTCTGAATACTTTCCATACCCACTGTATATATATATAAAGATATTTAATTCAAGGCACTAAGCTAAAAATTTTTTTTTAAAGTATAACCTACCTAAGTATCTAAATACTTTGATGCCACAGCATGCTACGTTACTGTTAATGTTGTCATTTTTAAATAACGATGTTGTAAAATTTGTAGATTTATCCAAAGTGCAGCTGATGCGTTTTGAGGACCCACTGCTCGGGCCTCGGAGAATCCCAGTTCTGGGGAAGGAAGAGGAGGGTAAGCTCCCCATCTCAAACAGTTCAGTTTTCCACATCAACCTGGAAGAAAACAAAGTTCACATGAGTGATAACGGCCTGAAAATGGACATTGGGGACACTTTAATCTACCTGGTCCAGTGATATCAGAGACTCTGTTGTTACAAGGGTGTTTTGTTTTCTCATTTGAGTATCATCTTGACATAATCTGCAAACAGTATTGTTTATATTAACTGCTGAGGCGCTAGTTAGTTTAGCATTAGCTGGCATTCAGTCTCAGTGCATCTAGTAAACTCCTTTCTCAGCATTTGGTACCTGTTTTGTTTAAGGGCCTGAAAGTGTCTGTATAACATCAGTAATGTATTTATACCCATTTTCTAGCTTTTTAAGTAGTAAAAGACCCAAGAGAACTGTACACTCAATTTCTACACATTCAGGCTAATGGCACTGGAAATATTCATGCCATACTTTGTGGACCCTACATATGACATTTGAAGGTATTGTACTTTCATAATGTTTTATACCTGTCTATTGGTTTTCATTTGAAATGTTTTAAATCCGTCCTCTGGTTTAAATAGTTTGCATATGCCAGCTACAGTAGTCCAGTTGAGGACGTCAGGCCAATAGATTGTGAACTAACTGCCTGGATATCTTTTCACTGTAAAACCTTAAAAGGAAGCTTTGTTTTCTTCCTTATTTCCCCCTTTAATATTATATGTATCCAGTGAACATTTAATAAATTGATGCAAATAAAATGTACATTTGTTTTCTTTTTCTTTCTTTCTTTTGTTTTCTTTTTCTTTCTTTCTTTCTTTCTTTCTTTCTTTCTTTCTTTCTTAATACATATGCCACTTCATGTCTGGATCATTCTTGAGAATTGGTGGAATTTTCATCCTCATGACTTGCTACTGATATAATTAATAAGAAAAATGGCACATACTGAAATTAGTCACTGTATTTGATATATATATATATATATATATATATATATATATAAAAAGAATATATGCAAAAACACATAAAAAGCTTTTTTTTTCTATTTTCTTCACTTTCGGATAAAATATAGAATTTTTGTTTGTCCCTGCACTTGCTATTCAACGCTGCTGTGCTCTGACATTTCTTCCTTTAAAAATAATTGTTTGGTCTTTTTGACAAAATTTGTGGTAATGACGTCATCAAACACTTTTTGAGGACATTTACAGTTCTGTTGGCCCCATCATGCTCAATATATACAAATCATTACTTTCTGTGTGTCATTACAACAAAAATATCCTTTTTTTTTAAGAAATTAATACTTTTATTCAGCAGGGAAGCATACATTTCACCAAAAGTAACAGCAAATCATGAACAATGTAACAAAATATCTTCATTTCAAATAAATGGCATTCTTTTGAAATTTGTATGAATCAAAATAAATAAATACATAAATAAAAAATCCCAAAGGAAATGTATCCCAGTTTCCAAAAAAAAAAAGAGGGGAAACCAGTACAGGCCTTCTTGGATTCCGGCAGTTCAGTCACCCTCGTGCAACCTACCCTGGTACGACCAAGGCCTGAGCAGAAATCCAAGTTGCCACTGACGTATGTGCACGGAGAAACCCGCTATGTGCCGGCCCGTACAGTGCGGATTTCAGCGGAGCCCGGGACCTGGGCCATCGAGGTGGGCATTGTGCAGGATCTCCCCGTACCTCTGCTCCTGGGACGGGACTGGCCGGGGTTCCAGAAGCTCCTCCTCGGACCCAGGATGCCAGGTCGTACCGCCCGGAACGGGCCACGGCGAACCCGTCGGGGACCACTCAGCCCAAGGCCGGCCTACCTAGTGACGGACAGCGAGCGGGAGGGTGAGTGTCAGCCCGCTAATCTTCCATCTGTCTACCTTGACCAGTTTGATGTGCGTTAGCTTCAGTGCAGAAGGAAGTGATGCGAGACATTAACCTCAAGAGAACGTGCAATTCTGCACTGTAACATCACACAAAGCCTGGATCGCTGGTAAGCTCTTGTTGCATATTTGAGGTGTCATTTGCGAGCTTTTGTTTAATATTTCTTGTGAGTGTGTGAATTGTGTGAACCAGTGGGATACATGCAAGTAGGCCTGCAGTCCCAAAAATGCATGATGGTATTTGAGAGGAATTGAGAATACATTTCTGTTTGTGACTTGGGAGAGTTAGTATTTGAATGCACTTGAGAGGTGTTTTTATTTGTGTGGGACTCTCCTGTGTGTTGTGTGTGAGTATGAAGGCTTATCAGCTCACAGCAGCTTTCTGTCAGGGCTTCTTGGCCAAGCGGCTATCAGAAAGAACACACCACTGTCACCACAGGAAACTCACCCCTGTCTTTTCCCTTAGTCTGTTGTCATTGTGAGGGATTGTTCTGAGCCACTTTGACATTCACCATGTAAGTGTTCACCTCATTAGTATGCATTTAATTTGTTTAATGTCACAGTACTGTCAAAACTTTTAGGTCAGGTAAGGACTTTTTTTATATAGGAGTGTGCACCTGTGTTTCTGTTGTGAAACTGCTTTTTTTGTATCGGCGTCAGATCCAAATGGACCCTCTTGGAGGAAAAGATATTGAAGCAAACCCAACAGGTAGTGAGGAGATGCAACTTCCTGTTCTGACTCAACCTGGCCTCGGCGTGACCACGACAACAGTGACCACTATCTCTCAGACAGGAGGAGACTGGAGCACAGGACTGTTTGAAGTGTGCGGTGACACCAGCACATGTAAGAGGAAGTGCTTGAGAGAGGATTGATATTGGCATTATGAGATCTACGTAAAGTCACATTGTGGGTTACAAGTTGCTACTACAAAAAAAAAAAAAACAAGTTAGAAATACAAGATAAGTCTCATTGTGATATATAAAGCAACGTTTTGAGATTTAAAATCAAAATTGGGAGAGATGGATGTTTGAATTTGCTAGAAACGGTCACAGTTTGAGAAACAAACTCTCAAATGTGAGACTCAAAGGGTTAGTTCACCCAAAAATGAAAATTAGCCCATACATTACTCACCCTCAAGTCATCCTAGGTGTATATGACTTTCTTCTTTCAGACGAATCCAGTCGGAGTTCTATTAAAAATTGTCTTTGATCTTTCAAACTGTTTCATGGCACTCAGCGGGTGTTGCATGCATCCGTCCAAAAGAAGTTAAATAAAAAGCGCTCATCCATAAAAAAAAAAGTGTCTCACGCGGCTCCGGGGAGTGAACAAAGGCCTTCTGTAGCGAATTGATGCGTTTTTGTAAGAAAAATATCCATATTCAAAACGTAATAATGACTTTAATGTAGCTTGCACTCACTGTTGTACACTGGAAGCAGTTCCGGG
>NW_015539826.1:27644-32436 GCF_001515605.1 Sinocyclocheilus anshuiensis | reverse complement strand
CGCTTGCGCTCACTGTTGTAAACAGAAGCAGCTCCGGGCGGATGACGTATGAGGTCAGCTTTGTGCAAGCACCGCTCAGAAGTGACGAACGCGGAAGCGAAGCGGAGAGATCGTAACAAAACAAAGGTCACTTATTAGAAGTACAAAACGAGGATTTGTAAAGAAGAATGTCGGAGGATTTCGATATAAGCCAAGAGGAGACTGGTTTTCCTTTGCTAAAGTAAGGAAACTTTGCTTCCTTTGCTCCTGTTAACAAATGTTGGTTTTCACGAAACTCACTGGTGCGTGCGCAACGCTGACCTCATCATCCGCCCGGAGCTGCTTCCATGTAGGACTGTTGGCGCAAGCTACATTAAAGTGATTATTACGTTTTGAATATGGATATTTTTCTTACAAAAGCGCATCGATTCGCTACAGGAGGCCTTTGTTCACCCCCCGAAGCCGCGTGAGACACTTTTTTTATGGATGGGAGCTTTTTATTTAACTTATTTTGGACTGATGCATACAACACCCGCTGAGGTCCATTAAACAGCTTGAAAGATCAAAGACAATTTTTAATATACCTCTGACTGGATTCGTCTGAAAGAAGAAAGTCATATGCACCTAGGATGACTTGAGGGTGAGTAATTTATGGGCTAATTTTCATTTTTGGGTGAACTAACCCTTTAAACTCACTTTAAAGATATAAAGTCGCTTTGTGACATAAAGTAGCATTGTGATACAAAGTCAAAATTGGGAAAGACGTTTGCAATTGCGAGAAATAGTCACAAGATAGAAAGTCGCAGCTACAAGAGACATAGCCTCAACTGCAAGACCTGTACTCCCTATGAAGTCGCATTATGACATGAAGTAACATTTTGAGATGCAAAGTTAAAATTGGGAGAGATATGTTTGCGAGAAAGTCACAGTAGTGAGATTTTGCAATAAAGAAAACCAGTCACATTGTGAGTTAAAAAGTTGCAACTATGAGAAACAAAGTCGCAATTGGAAGACTTAAATTCACTTTGCAGGACATGAAGTTGCATTGTGATGTGAAGTAACATTGTGAGATAAAAGGTAAAAATTGGGAGAGATGTAGGGTTGCAATTATGAAAAAGTTACATTGCGAGATATAAAGCAACATTGTCAGTCGCAACCGCAAGATTTAAAGCCATTTAGCAAGATATAAAATTGCATTGCGACATGTGAAGTAACATTTTGAGATATAAAGTCAAACTGGCAGAGACCCAAGTTCCCTTTTGCTGGAAACAAAGTCACAGTTGCGAGGTACAGTTGCAAGTTGCAACCAGTGGCGTGCACAGACCTCCAGAGGGGCAGGGGAGGGAGAAATAGTGTTACGAGGGCACAATCGAGGTCCGGGGGGCACCTTGATCAGACTGAAAGGGCACGAAAGCATCGGAGTGACAATCAGGTGCGGGTAATTTACTAACACAGACTCAAAATAGGTTAAAGCTTTTTTGGTCATTAAATAATAATGCAAAATACCAGTAAATTGGCTTTGCATGATTCATAGTAAAAACCTTGCATGATTCATTTAAATAGGCCTACTCTCCTCCCATAAATTTCCTACAAAAGCATGTACAATAAGGTCAGCCGGAAAAATAGCTGTCCATGCCTTTTCATTGCTAATTTTTCACTGCGTGTCTAAATCCTGGCAGTAGTTTTTGAATGCCAAAAGGGGTTTATGCTGGTGTAAGCTCTTAGTAAATTGCGAGAGGTAAAATCTGGCAATTGCAGAAAACAAAGACACAATTGTGAGATTGCGAGTTGCAATTATGAAAAACAGTCACACTGGGAATATTTAAAGTTGCTTTTTTAAATTTTATTTTGTATTTAGGCAGAAAAAAACAGGCTTTCGTAATTTCTTGTTTCCGAATTGTGTCACATGGATTTTAATTATTTGAAGTAATCCGACCAATAATGAAACTGGCCTGGAACTCTAGTGGGACACAGTTTGGTCTAATATATTTATAGCCTCAGAAAATCCAACACAGCAGCTTATTCATTGTACGTCTGTCAATGAAGCCTCTGTCTCTCTATACGAGTAATTGAGATGGAACTTTATTGATTGCGCACAGAATTCCATAGCTGCATATCTTTATCTTTTAGGACCAAGACTGGCTCTTGGCGGTCTTGTGTAAAAATGTTTAAAACGTCTAGAACCTATTATGGTCACACTTTAGTTTGGGGACCATTTCTTACTATGAACTAACTATCAACTTGTCTCAATAAACTCCTAATTTGCTGCTTATTAATAGTTAGTAAGGTAGTAGTTAAGTTTAGGTGTGGGGTAGGATTTAGGGATCTAAAATATGGTTATGCTGAATAATGCATTAATATGCGCTTTATAAGTACTAATGAACAGCCAAAATGCTAGTAATATGCATGCTCACAAGCAACTAGTTAATAATGAGAATTGGTCCCTAAACTAAATTGTTACATTTACTATTTAATTAGATTTCTTGATGATTACATTGTTAATTATAAAATGTCTCCTTAAATACTGTTTTTGTATTGTATTACTGTAGCAAACTGTAGTTTTTCACAGTTAAACATGACTACATTTGTACAAAAGATATAGGGTATCCTGCTTGGTCGGATTATATACTTTACAAATCACATAAATTACTTAATAGCATAAATTACTTGATCTAATGAGTCAAACGTTTTGAATTACAGCTATTCAGTGGTTTAGGACTCCACCATGTGTTACTATGCATTCATTATAAGCATAATTACTGTTGTTTTCCTAATCCAATGGTTTGTGTACCGTTTCACAAATCATTCAAAGTTAATGACATTCCTTAATGATTATAAATTGTTAATGTTTTTCCATTCATTTAAAGTTAACCTGGGCATAAAGCAAGGACATTGCTTTATTTTTCAAAGTCATATTTATCAGAATTGAAACCTCTTGTAGTCAGTTGATGTAAGCAGTGTTAAACTAGTTGCAGATAAGCATCTCTCCCCTCTTCTGTGCAGGTCTGATGGGTGCGTTTGTGCCGTGCTGTTTGGACCTGAGTCTGGCTCATCAGTATGGAGAATGCATGTGTCTGCCTCTGCTGCCTGGCTCCACGTTCGCCATGAGGGTGGGCATTCGAGAGCGCTTTAAAATCAGGGTAAGGATTCTGCAGTAATGTTAAAAAAAAAAATGTCATGCTGGAAACTTACAAGAGCCTTTTTGGGATTTTCGGTTCAACTGAAAATGTTACAAAAATCAGGAAACCGTGCTAATTTACTACTGCCAAAATGAACAGGATTCTGAAATAGATCTGATCTGTTTAGTGTGCGCCTTTTTTGGTCCCACTTTATATTAAGTGGCCCTAATATATTTACACTGTGGTTACATACTATGTACACATCTAGTTACTATGTAAGTACACAGGTGTTAGGGCCACTTAATATAAAGTGGGACCCTGTTTTTCTTTAATGAAACATTATGTAAGAAATTTTATGCACGAATGTATGTCTACATTCGTCATCATTTTACTTTTCTTGTAATTAATAAACCATGCATTCACTGCTATCCATGCGCAGTAAAAAAGTTTTATGCATTTAAGAAAAGGCAAAATTTGTCCCTTTTCCCTGCACGTCCTGTCCATATTTGTTATGCTATGACATTTCTCCCTTTAAAAATATGTTTAGATATTTATTTTCACATTTAAGGCAGTATCATATACAATATATAAAACAATATAACAGTAATACATTTTTACAGAAAAATAAACATTCGTAAATATTTACCAGTAATAACTGTGGCATTAGCATTATTTTAGTATTATTGGTAAACTATTATAGTTTTTGTTAGATTTTATTTTTATATTTTCTGTTTTCACTTTAATTTTAGAAAAAAATTACAAAATAGTAATTTTGGTGTGTGTTTATATTTAAATGTCTAGTCTTAATTAGTTTCATTATTTTAGTACTTCAAGTTAAACTAACAGAAATGAGAAATGTTCCCTTGAAACCTAGCTGAAATAAAATAAGTTTATGTTTTTAGTTTATTTCAGTTAAAGTAAAGTAGCCCTGCGTGGTGTCAGGTAGGTTACATTAATAATATTTAATAGTTAAAGGGATAGTTCACCCAAAAATGAAAAATTGATGTTTATCTGCTTACCCCCAGGGCATCCAAGATGTAGGTGATTTTGTTTCTTCAGTAGAACACATATGATGATTTTTAACACAAACCGTTGCAGTCTGTCAGTCATATAATGGAAGTGGATGGGAATCATTTTTCATTTTTCATCAAGCTTTGAGAGTCAAAAAAACATACACAAACAAAACCAAATTAAACCCTGTGGCTCGTGACAATACATTGATGTGTAAAGACACGAAACGATCGGTCTGTGCAAGAAACTGAACAGTATTTATATAGCTTTTTACCTCTGATTCACGCAATGTCCGAACTGTTCGAACTGTCCTGAGTACGTCCTGAGAGCGTTCTCAACAGCAGGTGCATGATGCGTCTTCTTCTTCTTCTTGCTTTACGGCGGATCGCAGACTTATAAGTGCATTACCGCCACCTATCTCTCAAATGGACAATTGACACTCCTAATTGAGATTGTAGATAGAGTGTCAATGGTCCATTTGAGAGATAGGTGGCAGTAATGCACTTATAAGTCTGTGATCCGCCGTAAAGCAAGAAGAAGACGCGTCAGGCGCCGGCTGTTGAGAACGCACACAGGACGCGCTCAGAACAGTTTGGACATTGCGGTGAAAGTCAGAGGTAAACACGTTTCTTGCACAGACTGATTGTTTCGTGTCTTTACACATCAATGTATTGTCACGAGCC
>NW_015539826.1:26353-27444 GCF_001515605.1 Sinocyclocheilus anshuiensis | reverse complement strand
GACTGCAACGGTTTGACTTAAAAATCTTCGTTTGTGTTCTACTGAAGAAACAAAGTCACCTACATCTTGGATGCCCTGGGGGTAAGCAGATAAACATCAAATGTTCATTTTTGGGTGAACTATCCCTTTAAGACAATTATTCAGCATTTTTGCAGTGACCTTTAACCCCATACCAAGTTTTGCTAACTTTTATTTTTACTAAATGATACCAACAAAAATGACATCCTTTCAGTTTTTATGCTCAGTAACTCATTCAGTTAATGTATTCCAAACTTACTGTGAAATTGAAATAATGTATTGCTATTGGTAACCCTTTGAAATGGATTGATTAAAAAAAAAAAAATGAGAATAGCATTAGCATTAGCATAAATGGCAATGTTTCCTGGGAATGTGCCAGCTACGTTCAGTCTAAGATGGATGTGCATGCCAGAAAATTCACCCTAATGTGTAAACCAACAACTCAACTCAGATATTACGGTGGACTGGAGTTTCCGCTGAACAATGCATTTTTACAATATTTCCTCTAGGTGTAGACTAGGTGTAGAGATTTGTCTTTGATTTATCTTGTCATAACCTTCTTGTGCTACGAAGTAAAACATATCCAGTATTTGACTGAATGAAGATTCCTTAAATGAAATTCCATAAGTAGATTCCTTGACTTGGGTGGGGGTGTTAAATCAATATCAGGGAAACATATCCTTACTTAGAAATCTACAAACCCTGATTTGTCTAGCTATATTAGATGAAGAGTACATTAGAGTGTCCTGTGTGTGTCTCTAGGGCAGTGTGTGTGAGGACTGGACTACGGTATACTGCTGCTACCCTCTGGCCCTCTGTCAAATGATCAGAGAGATGAAGAAGAGGCTGAAGACACAGATCTACACCGTTTCTACCACGCTGGAGAGCTCATATATATATATATATATATATATACAGTACAATATAATATTATATAATACACACTTTTAAACCTTCAAATGGATGAAATATGATAAACCTGGGATGGCTAAACAAGCAAACAAACAATAAATAAATAGATGAATGAATGATGCATGTTGCCATTAAATCTGACATTTTAAAAATTATATTAA
>NW_015539826.1:25944-26277 GCF_001515605.1 Sinocyclocheilus anshuiensis | reverse complement strand
CTGACATTTTAAAAATTATATTAAAGATTGGGATTTTTATTTTTTAAATTATATTACATTACATAATATTATATATGCATAATATAATTTTAGAACATTATAAATATTAATTATTAGGAATATATAATAGCCCAATATAACAAAGTACAAATAATAATAATAATAATAATAATAATAATAGAAATACTACTACTACTACTACTACTAATAATAATAATAATAAACAATAGCGAAGCAACTGTACAGCATAATCTATTCATATTGCATTGCATGTTGGGTGCCTTCATACTGTAGAGACGTACTGTAGAGACACAGTATGATGTTGTTTGTTAA
>NW_015539826.1:6298-25866 GCF_001515605.1 Sinocyclocheilus anshuiensis | reverse complement strand
GTGTGTGTGTGTGTGTGTGTGTGTGTGTGTGTACACGGCTCAGATTTTCTTCTCATCTGTGTTTTTGGCAATGCTAAAAGACTGAAGGGTCGTCTCAGCTGTCAGCATGTTTATTACCTGGGGTCCTGAACTTCATGCAGGTTTAGACATATCAGTACTCTCTTCTTGAAGACTGATGCCGCTGACATTTCAAACTGATGGAGAGTTGGGGTGACAGATGAGTGGAGAAGAGGTTTCTGATGGCTTCTGGGACTGTGTATGCTTTGATTTCATATTGCTCTCTCACGGTACATATACATATGTAGGCTTCGCTACATGGATTCAGTCTGGATTGTGTCACTTTTTTAATTGTATTTCAAAGTCAGAGTCAAAACTGATATGACATCTCATCTCTCATTTGATCTAAAATAAAATGTGTTATGAAAATCAGCCAAATGTTGTAAGATTCCTTTAATTTTATATAGAATTTTACATTATTTGTAATGAATTAATATTAATATTTAATATTTACATACTTTAACATGTATTTACAATCGTGTGTGTGTGACTACTACTACTACTAATAATAATTATTATCATTATTATTATAACATTTGAAACATGTAAAAAGCAATTCATCGTTTTCTAAAATTCTTCTTTTTTTATGTAGGGCAGATTGGGGCTATTTGTCACATGGGCTATATTTCACTAACTAACTAACTAACTAACTAACAACTAACTAACTTTTTTCCATCCCTCCCTCCTAACTAAGACTTTAAGGTATGTGTCTACTTTGAGAAATATTCACTGCAGTAAAAAAAAGTCTAGCAACCTCCCTATAAATAATTTAAATCATCCATCATGGTTTTCAAGGATTGTATGGCATCTAAAAGCCCTGGATTCTCTCTGTTCTCCTGGTGCAAAAAGTGTGTGTGTGTGCATTTCTGTAGAGGGCACTGTTGTCACACACACGTACTGTCGTCTGGTGAAGTAAAGAGACTGTGTGTGTGTGTGTGTGTGTGTGTGTGTGTGTGTGTGTTTGTGTGTGTGTGTGTGTGACGACAGGTGTATGGTTGCGACAAGGGTTTTCTGTGAGGCACCTGGGGGACATGAGGCCACTGGAGCCTTAAGCACTGCAGATACAAAACCAGAAAAGTGAAAAATGAGGACAGGAGTGACCGTGAGGAAGGAGCATGAAATATTTCTCAAAAATCATTGAGATCCAATAAGCCAATTTTTTTTTTTTTATGGATTATGTCATGTTTTACTTCTCTTAAATGGTGTGTATCACATCCGATCATCACATCTAAAATGTGTCTTAAATCAAAGAGATGCTGCCTTGACATGTCAGAATGATCATGATGAATGATTTTTATGTAAATAAGTGAAAATTGGGTTAAATAAATCTATTAATTTATTTGAAAATACATAAAAATGATAAAAAAAATGTATAATAAAAAATGCACTCGGATGGGTCATTAAATTTAAACTGTTCTTGAGTATAAAAGCCGTATGAAGTCAACATGAATACAGAGATCACATTACTAAGAACGTTTTTCCTTAGGCAGATTTTTTTTTCTTTACTGTAGACACTCATATGTCAAATTATATAACATTATAACAAATTATGAGTAATGCATTAATTACACAACTAATGTGCTCTTCATTTTATTGTACTAGCAGTTAAAATTCTCCTTTGAAATATAAAAGTGGCAAACATGGCCGTTTTATTCTGACTAGAATCACTTTAACACAAATAATGAGTTCCCAGCTCGCAACTGCTCGGGAGGATCTAAGAGCATCCATGGCACTTTTTTGGAGCATATGTACCCTAGAGAGATGTTGTCTTGCTGTGACGTCTCTCAATGTTTGTGTGTGTGTATCTCCTTAGCAGCCACATGTCCCTGTGGTAACAGCCCAGTCCACAGCAACAGCTCAGGCACCTGGGGCAGAAACCATCCCATCCAGTCCAGCATGCTGCTGGTGGACGGCCAGCTAGATGTTTGAGTGCCTGAAGCTTGGATCTTTTCAGCAAAAAAAAAAACAAAAAAACAACAACATTTTTTTATCTTGTTCAGCATAGATGTGAAGTCTCATTGCAGAATGAGGTGTTGAAGGATCAGTCAACCACTCCTTTAAAATGGGCTTTGGACCAGAACTATGTTCTGCATGGTGGCATATTGTGGGCTTTATCTCTTGCTCCTCCGGGGTCATGTTTTTGATCTTTGAGTGATGTGTTTGGGTGTGAGCGCTTATCTGAGTGGAGTGTGGTGACATGCAGGTCACGTGGAAAATGGTATCTCCTCATAATGCCTTAGTTTTGAAGCCTACTATATCAGCCTACTCCGTATTCATTAATGGTTTGTCACTCTAAGGTTTGGACAGCCATTTGTAGAGTTTGACAAGTTTGTGTTGTCCACGCAGAGATCGAATAGCCTGTTAAACATAGAAAAACATACATTGACCTACATTTTGGCAAAACTCCAAAAATGTACCTATACAATTCACTGCAGTTTCCAGCTGAAATGAACACTGATGTCTGTAAAACAACAACTTTTATATCATTGATTAATAAAGACTTACACCCTACTGTATGTTATGACCTCAAGACACTTTTACCATAGTGCATGATTTGGAAACTAGGTCACACTTTATTTTAAGGTTCAGTTCTCACTATTAAAGACTTTTGCCTCAGTAAACTCCTAATTTGCTGCTTATTAATAGTAAGTAAGTTAGTTGTTAAGTTTAGGTATGGGGTTGAATTAAGGGATCTAAAATGTGGTCATGCAGAATAAGGTAATAATATGTGCTTTATAAGTACTAATATACATGCTAGTTAATAATGAGAACTGGTCCTTAAAATAAAGTGTTACTGTAAACTAATACATGTTATGACTAATACTGTTCTGACAGTAAACTTGCTCAGTAGCTCACCTGGTACAGCATTGTTACTGAGATACAGAGCACTCAGGTACAAGTCCCGTAAATCACAAGCTGTGATAAAGTAAAGACTTATAGAAGCATGCTAAAATGGTGTGGCTGCTTTAGCAAATATGTTTATTATCTCATGTTTGGTTTTGTTAACACTATCGGTTAGGTTTAGTGTAGGTGGTACGAGGTAGAGCATTAACCATAGCACAACTCATTGGACATTTCACAGGCAACAAACAACATAATAAAACTCATGTTCATCTGAAAAATGAACATGCTTTTAATGCTACTCACTGGACATTTCGCTTTGAAAATGTGACTTAATATCACTGAAGTGAGTTTGTAGTGGAACTAGTTGTTTGTCCAACTAATGTAAAATACGGAAAATCAAGTCATTATCAAAATCAAGTTCCAAAATAACTTTGGACCCTGTTGACTTCCATTGTATGGATTTATAAAATCTTCCACAGAATAAAATAAAATATATTTTTTTTGCTTTTATATTATGATGAAAGAATTAAGATAATTTGTTTAGGACACTAAAACAAACCAGTTAGGTACTTGTATTCAGTCAAGGTCATCAGTGATAAGGGTGTTGTCTCTGTGAGCTGTCCCCCAGTGCTGTTCCATGTCTCTTCACTACTCATCTTGATAAGAATGATTTCCGATAAAACCTAGCGAAGCTGCCTTGAAAGATTCTCATATCTTAAACACTGTACGATATTAACTGTTGATGTTTTTATTTTTGTATATGATAATTTTCTTAAATAGATCAGCTCCAGTATTCTAAGAAAATGATTCCAAATGCAGCTGATGTGCTTGTGAGGTGAATTATTATACCTCTGCATCATAGTGCCCTAGTGACCTTCCTTTGGACGCTATGCATCAAGCTCACTGAAAATAGAGCACTGAAAGAAAACCCCCAGTGGTTAGTGATGGAACAAGACAAACAATGATAGCATATAATAGATCAGAAGAAAACACACACACACACACACACGCACACACAAATGGGGAAACAGAAGACAGCAAATATTTTTCAGCCACTTAAAGGGGTCATATGATGTTGCTAAAAAGAACATTATTTTGTGTATTTGGTTTAATGAAATGTGTTTATGCGATTTAAGGTTAAAAAAACACATTATTTTCCACATACTGTACATTATTGTTTCTCCTCTATGCCCCGCCTTTCTGAAACGTGTACATTTTTACAAAGCTCATCGGTCTGAAAAGCGAGGTGTGCTGTGATTGGCCAGCTATCCAGTGCATTGTGATTGGCCGAGTACCTCGAGCGTGTGACGGAAATGTTACGCCCCTCACCATACTGTTGATGCACCAAAAGCTTGTAACACTCCAAAGAGAAAGGAAAAATTGAAATTGCATCATATGACCCCTTTAACACAAAGAAATCTGGGTTCAGCAGCGTAATGTGCTCAATAGAATACTGTACATAATGCACAGTGCAAATAATATAAATCTTTCGTGATTTGTTTATGTGGCTTTGTACAGAATCTGCAGTCTGTTTTTTATAATATATATATATATATATATATATATTGTGTGTACACACACACACACACACACACACACAACTAATAACTAATTAATCACACATTTTTCTGTAATTAATTGTGGTTAATCGCATATTAATATATTTATAGTGTCATAATTTCACATTGAATATCCAAATTAACGTATAAAGATGGTATATTTTATGTATGTGTTTAAAGCCATCTTTTTACTAAGTAGCCTATTAATAATGAAGGCCAGTATCTTTGATACCAATACTGCTACTGATGTCTCTATTAAGTATATTTTCCCCTCAATTTTAGCCATTAATTATAGCCATTCAATATTAATCTACTGTAACGCTTGCCAAAGGGTTCCAGGGGAAAAATGATGCTGTGTTAATTGTATTAAATGTTTTTAACGTGTTAAACTGAAATAAATAAATAAATAACAATAAAATAATGATCATCATCATCATCACAGTTAACGTTATTTTTGACAGCCGTAATATACTGTATATATACACCTACATGTTGTGTGACTAATTCTGGAGCAGCAGGAAAACAACAACATGACAACATTGACAGAACTACCGGAATGTGCACAGATTCTATTCTGAGCTGTGATGTGAAAGGGAGAGGAAAAATATCCAAAAATATCTACTGTAATATGATGAAATACTTGCAATTGTTATGTTGCTTGCAAAAATGTATATTTACTCTGCCAATGGAGCAAAATGACTTTTGTGCCTTTTGCAGTTACGACATCCTCCAGCAGGGACTAACTCAGCACTGCTAACTAGCCAAACCTTTGTTTTGATGTGGTTTGAACACATTTAGATGTCAACTGCTGTCTCTGATGATAGAATATTCTTCGTGTTCATTTATGAATGTTAGATGCTAGTTTTCCTAAACACCAGACAAACTAAGAGTAAATTGTAAAAATAGATCTTAAAAGTTTATGTGGCACATTTTAGCATGTATGTATTGTGACATCATCACAAAGTGATTCAGACTTTGAAAAGAGACACTTAGTGGAGGATCAAATCTAAAGGCACAGATTTAAAGGCACAGCTGCAAAATAAATACATAGTCATGAAAATAGTCATGAAAAACTTGGTGAACAAATGTATGATATGAGCCCTTTAAAATACAGTACATGTCAATGTTATTAAAGGGTTCACACAGTATTGAAGAGGTGAGCTTATCATATCATCCACCTTAGGACTGGCTGACTAGAGGAATCTCGGTACAGGTCAGTGGTCCTCTTGAAGCTCTCCTCGCTTGTGAAAGCAAGTCTAGCTTTGAAGTTTCCTCAACTTAACATCAACCTAGTATCTCAATCCACGCGCTGTGGGTGATCCAGTGAATATTTCAGCTGATATCAGTTGCTTCTCTTCACGATATGATCCAAACATCAAGGTGGAACATCCCTTTGAAGGGGAATTTTCAAGTCCTTATGGAAAGAGGTTGAAGTTAACTCTAAAGGTCAAGGAACATTCATTAATATCACCCTGGTAGGTTTTGAAGGCTTGAGTTACTTTCCGTGAAAATTACTTTGAAATATGTTAAGATAAGCACAGCCTATTAAATCCCATGGCCACAGCACATAATACGCATTAAAAAGAGAGACAGTAATGAAACGCAGTGTGAGATTATTAATTCTTTCCTGGAAGTGGTCGTCTGAAATGCACACAGGCAACACTTGCCTGAGCCTCACGTCAAAAAAAGGCATAAACCTGAAAGAGCATTGGTCTAAAAATAGGGAGATGCTTTAGGGGTGCATACGAGGGAAATAAAAATATTTTATAGATGACATGCGAGTCAGGGTACAATAGAAAGTCCTGAGACATGAACGAGTGGCCATCAGTCAGCTCTCCAGCACTGACGTGAAAACAAAAATGGGTTAGCAGAGAAGACAGACAGTGAGAGAGAATGCGGTGAAAACTGACAGTGAAGTGAATGAAAAGGAGTGCGGTTGGTATAATAAAGTGAAAAAAGAAAAATAACAGTCAGCAAGAAATGGAGAAACATGGTCTGTATAAGAACCTCTATAGGGGAAGAGTGAGGTTTAGAGCAAAAATGAGTAAGCAAAAGAGTAATGTAGCGAATTAGCTCAAAGGGGTAATATTTATGATTAATTATAACTAGTTATAATTAATTATAAATATTTAGATTAGATCTCAGAATTAACTTTTGCAGAATCAATATTACAATTATTTAAACTGTTCATTCACCGAGACAGTATAATCATATATCAGTTCTAGGAAAGATTATCTTCATGGCCAAGAAAGAACAGCTTTCCTACTTTATACAGTACTAGCAGTAACTTAGCATGTAGTAAGATCAACCTTCAGGGACTCCGAATTGTGAGCAACACACACAGACAATCGCTTGTGAATATAAGGAATCGCTTGTGAATATATTACACAAAGGTTCTTGATGAGTCCGTTAGGAGTGAGCTGGAGGCTTTCATCGGGTTCCTCTGAATAATGGAGAGTCCACAGCGAATTGACAAAGTTACTTGAAGTTAAAACTGCCGGAAGGTCATTTAAATTTGTAGTTAAAATAACTAAAATAAGTGTATTTTAAAGTTTAGAATTAGACAGCCTTTGGCACACAGGCTTACGCTGGTAACTCATCACTGGACTTTCATCCTCAATATAGGCTATATTTTTCTCATTCTCAGCGCCTCCTACTGGCAGAGAATGAATGTTCATTTTCAATAATCCAGTCTGTAGTTTTTGTTCAGACCAATGAGAAAATCCACCCACATAACCCCGTTTTAAATTAATATCATAATTTATACTTCCGGCTCATCTCTTTGCTTAAAAAAATGGTTTAAAGGCTCAATTGTGAGGTTTATCATTTTATAATTTATTTTGTTTTTGTGAAAACTGTAAATCAATTGCTATTCCGTGGTCTACAGCATGAAATAAAGCCATTATAACACGTACATGAAAAATGTAGAAACATTGGGCATGACTGTGGGGCACCATTGTGCAGCAGCAAGCATCACAACAAAAAAGGAACCTCAAGGCTGATCTAGGTAAATGTGTGCAGATATATAGGGCCCGATTCCTATATTTTGCCTGGGGCCCCCAAATCACTAAATCCGCCCCTGGTAAGGACTCAGGCTCACTACACATTGGGACAGTGAATAATCAATTTTCAGTGACATGAGTACATACAGCGTCAACATACAATGTTAACCGCTGTCAACAATAACGTCACCGCTAGTATTAATCAACAACAGGCAGGACCTTTATCTTTTTTAATATTATTTATTTATGCTCTTTCCATGTTGTAATGCATTATATAACACTATACTGTATTTAGCTACTGTTCTTAAGTATCTTTTTGGCTACTTTGTATCAAAGACATTAGCATATTAGTAGCAAATCTCTATAGAGCGCATGTGATGAATGCCTGTGTCTGCGCACGCTGTCAAATGGATTATACTTTGAATCGCTAACATTAAGCATAAGCAATAATAACAACAATGCTTGTTTTAGCCAACACTATTAAATATAGCCATACTACAGAAGAGAAATGCATGAGGGAGTTAATTATATCACTCACTGCAATATATCAGACACTATTTGCTCTTTGAAGAAAGAAATTCTCATGTGACTTGTGTACACTTATGTAACAGCCTACCCAGGCACAAACATGGGGCTTGTCCTAAATGGCACCCTCAGCCCTTTGTAGTCCACACTTAAGAGAGAGAGCGAATCCATAAGAGTGTATGGACTATAAAAATGTGCATTTGGTACGGGTAGACCACTGTTGTTGCTGTAGAGGTAAAATAGTCTATTTAAGCACTGTGTACAGTATTTTGTCAGGTTGAATGTAGAGTTCTGCAACATCTCACCCACTCACATGCAATATAATGCATTACAGAGCTGCTCAACCATCAATGGCCAGAAAAAAAAAACACATAAGAAATACACTTTTATTTAATCTGGAATTGTCTTTTCCAGATTAAATAGCTGAAAGCAGGGATAATTGTAGTGTTCAATGAAATACGTCTAATCATATATCATTTTGAGCAGTTATATCTCCTTCAAAAGTTACTGCATTCTGCATTCTGATGTTTTGATTTCTGGTCTTATTAATAATAACAATAGTATGCAAACTCTGCAATGTTCCTTCCTGCATGAATGCATTTCCACTGTACTTAAATCAGGTCCAGTGCAATTTTAGTGTAAATGTGAATCCAGTGCATGAAAAGATCATCCAATCTGTTATCAATGTCAGTAATAACACACTAAACATTTTAACAGCTTTTCAGCAACAAACAGATAGTGTAGTAGCACCATGCATATGCAAGGTATATGGTGAATATATTATATAGGTGTAACATTAATAAAAAATAAATAGGTAAATAAGTGAATAAATCAATAAGGGAATCAACCACGTTATAACTGCCACAAACTGTCCAGTTTTCCAAAGTAACATAATAATAATAAAAATAAATAAATACATAAAAATAAAAAATTATTATAAAATATCACCTCATGAAAGAATATAAAGAAAGAATAACATGAAGTCTGTAGGTCCACATCTGTTCAGGTGTTTAAGTAACCCCTCCCTTTTGAAGAGGGGTTACTTAATCCCTCTTCATGTCGGATAGATCGTATTTACGAGTTGAACGCACATGAACGCCACCACAAAGTCGTTATTACGAGTGGGAAACTCGAAATTTTCTTTAAGCCCAGAGTTTCCGAGTTGGGGGCGTGTCAATGAGAAACATGGCGGAATCGATGGATGCAACATCTGTAGTTAACGGTAAATTTTTGTTTAAATTGATAGTTTTGATGAAGTTTTATGTGATACAGATTAAAGTGGCTTCATAAATTACTTTTTAAAAATATTAAAAACGCAAAACACACCTGATGCGAATTCTTTGCTCTTCATTTTCTATAAGCAGAGTTAACAGGCCCTGTTGTATTTTCTTGTAATTTATTAAAAGAAGGTACACCACCATCTTGTGCCGACTAAACAGACTTGAACGCACCTGACGTCATAATTACGATTTGTCAACTCGTAAGTACGAACGTCCCAGGAGGACCTGAACGCAGCATCTCAGGGTTGTCTCCTGCCTCAAAAATGTAAACAGTCATGTAGGAATATATGTTAAGTGTTGCAGGATGTATGTAGCTTTTTCAGTTACTGTTCTCATACTGTAATTACTGCAGTGGGTTTGGTGCGATTTGGTCATGTGCCTCTTGTTTCATAATGCCTTTTATTTTGTAGTTTTCTTTTCATTGCCTGTTATTGTTTTGTTAATCGTTTCCAGGTGCTTCTTTTTAGTCTCATTTAGCCATTTAGTCTGGTAAATTTAAAGCCCTATAGTCTCCTGCCAGGTCCTTATTAGGCTGTGATTGTCGTGACCAAACTGTATAACTGCTGACCAAAGTCAAGACACACCTGCCCTGAACCTGTAACAACCTACAAGTATTTTCCCTGGAAGTAAATATTCAAAGTTTAGGCCAAACAAAAGTACCTGCTCTCTTCTACACTTTCTGGTTTGTTTTAAATTCTTAGACATAAATCAGCACTTGTACAGCATTAGGATGCAGTGTAAATACTATTGTCAGAAAACTTCTCAAAGTCATTTGAAGAATAGGATTAAAATGAATGGCTGCTGTTTGAAAATGCAAATAACTTGTCATGCAGTTGTAAAACAAATCTCATGAAACCGAAATTTTTAGTGCCTGTGTGATGTATCTAAAGCATTCTACAAATAAAGTTCAGTAATTACTTCTTTTTGGGGACCTTTTAGTCTTGCTGTATAAAACGCACCACCAAATAACAATGCATTTGTATTTTGCCACTCTGCTCGTTTCCTTTCAAACAAAAAGGCAATGTCTTTACAAAAATAGGTTCATTTCAGCAATTACAGCAGGATGGATGTTTCACTGTTTCTAAACTCTAGGATAATTCCTCTCTCACATATAATTATTGTAACAATCCCCAAGCACTATCGTGACAATATTAGTTCAAAAGTAAGGCACTCTCCAAAAACAGCCAAAATAAATATTTGTATTATATTTGTAGCTGGCCGTTGAGCAGGTCAGGCCTTTCTAAGAGATTTGGATCCAGGCTTCAAGAGCACATAGAAATCGGGTTGACAGCCATTTGTAATTGAAGCAGCTTGTGAGAGGAGTGAACAGCCAACTACTCGCTCGCATGAAATTAGCTTCAGTGCTGCAGTTACACAACCACACAACATGGTCACTTGCAGACAGTTTTTTTGCGTAATGATTTATGACTGAAATTCTTGTTACCTGTATGGACACCAATGAGGTGGAAAATTGCTGTGCCAAGCATTGATTTATTGATTTATTAATTTTTTTAGATTGATGCATAGTAACCAAAGCATTGGTTATACAGTGGGATATTGAAGTAATATGCCAATACTAAGTTGACAATGTTTACTTCAGAAAAACTTTAATATTTGCTAATCTGCCACTCAGCTTTATGGTACAGAATGGGGATTTAAGCCTTTATTTGTATTTAACAATTATAGGGATTGCTATTTTGTGTGCACTGGTTTGGGTGGTTCATGAGGACACAAATTTGTATAATGACATGGGTATGACACAGGTATTACAATATGAAGGTGGTTTATGAGCACATTTCCTGTGTCCCTGTAATTCAGAAGGCTTAAAAAACATACGAAATGGTCTTTTTTGAAAATCTAAAGATGCACACAGTTTCCTGTGAGGGGTAGGTTTAGGTGTAGGGCGATAGAAAATACAGTTTGTACAGTATAAAAACCATTATGCCTATGGAGAGTCCCCATAAACCACCAATACCAACATGTGTGTGGGTGGGTGCTAAGATGGTTCTGTTGTTTTTAGCATGTTGCTAGGAGGTTGGTTTGAGTTTTATTATTTTTAAAGAACATTCTGAATTTTTGACCGGTATACACACTACATAATGTATACAAAATGAAGCACCTACTGTAGCAGGTGTATAAAATCAAGCACCTAGCCATGCAGTCTGCAAGCTGTTTTCCTCATGGGGACCAAAAATGTCCCTATAATGTAGGGAATACCAGGTACACACACTTGCACAAATAAATGCTGCATATTCCAAAATAATAGGCTTTTTTGGACCACTTTCTGCTATCTTCATCTTTACCTCAAACATAAACCAGCATGAAACCACAGTGCTCCCACATAAGTGCTTAACTCTAACATTCACCATCTCTGCCAGTCACTTTCAGTCGTCCAGAGCACTTTTCTACAAACCCCTCTCCATCTGTATTAGCCAGCCGCTTGTGAATAATTCAGCGTGATGCACGAGTCCTTGCCAGTGTGTAAATGTGCTTTTCTCCCCATCACAGTCTACATCTTTAGCCTTTCCAGGCCCTGCACTGCAAGACGTCTCTACAACACGGATAGCAAGCAATGAGCTTGCAGTGTGTAGGCGTCACCCGTGCTTTTAATAAGCATAGCCGTCTGAACCAATCACCAGAGACGTTGACTATAGCAAGTTTATAAGGTGTAAAAGATGTTAAAATTACAGTCCAAGGATAGACCTTTTTTGGCATAAATGCAATACCATAAGCAGATAGTCTCACAAACAGAAAGACTTGAGATGTGATCTTGTTGGCTAGCGATGCCCTACTGCAGAGCAAGGTTTTCTACAAAGCCCTACTACAAATCAAATATTCGTTCTGACTGTTGGTCAGATAATATTAATGAGTAACTCCCAGAGCATGTTCATTTCTGTGTTAAATCTTTTAGGTGCTGCCACAATCAATGAGTAACGTAGAAAGAACATGTAGGGGGCTGAGAGAAAGGCCATGACGAAGCAGAACTCAGTTTCTGGGCCTGTCCCAAAACACTTGAGGTCTTTGCATTTTTCTACTTGTCATTAGGTATTTGGCCCAAGAGTTCAAGTGGGTGTGTGTACAACTTTTGATTACCCGATGGGACACACTTATAGTGTTATAAAAATGCAAGTCAATTTTTTTTATTTTTTTTTTACAGAGCTTTATTTACACATTTAGATTTTGTTATAGTTTGTACTATGAATGGCTACACTCTGAATATCAATATTTGTGAGATTTCATCAGATGAAACGGGATTTGGGATAGTATGGATTTAGTGTGCATTCAGGGCACTGAAATTTAGCATTTTTCAATCCTGGGACAGTCTTGCTTACTTCATGTGTACTGAAGTGGTCAAGATGTGAGTACTAGGAGGGGGTCCACATTTAACGTTTCATAGGCTCATCTTCATCTTTTACTGGTGCCTTGGGGGCAGGGGATCAAATGTAAAAAGGAGCATTTATATACGAAGTAATTCTAATTTAACAATTACTATATTAAAAGTATATATGCATAATTATAGAAAATAAAGTCATTCACCTGTTCTTGAACTTTGAACTTGAACTGCTTACACTTCACATAATAGGCCTGCTGGTGGCACTTGGGCTTCATGATAGTTTCATCTAACGGTAAATGGTATATCAATATGCAGTACATAAATAGGAGTAAATTAAACACTACTTACAATTAATGTAACTTCTACTTGAGCAGTTTCAGGTTTGTAAAAAACCCCAATAAACTGAAAACAGACAGTGACGACGTAATTTGCAAACGATTTATGAATAGGACCGGGAAGATACAGCTCCATTTCACGTTGTCCAATTAAATTCTATTCTATTCTATTCTATTCTATTCTATTCTATTCTATTCTATTCAAGTCATGTTGTCTCTCCTTTCACCTTGAGGCTGCCTTATAAAAAAATGGCACCACTCTCTCTTACACTGTTAGCTGAGAGCTCCAGCAACGACCGTTTGCATCAGTTGTAATTGCCTAACCTGGCACACTGTACTAATCTGAATGTCATTAAGCAGATTCCCAGTGTCTTTATTCTTATCTCATGAAACACTTGAGGCAGAGAAGTAAATCTGCTTGTTTAGGGGAAGAATGGCCTGACGGCCAGCCAAACGGAAGGGCTGATGGGCCACATTCCCATAATGGACTAGCAAGGTATTGAGGGAAGTAACCAAACTGCTATGTATCAATGCTTGGTTGCCTACGAGCAGCCAAGCATTGTGATCTCACTGAGTCACAAACTTGTGGCAGACCGGGATTCATTCTGACGAATCTAATTTTGGCAGCTGACCTACCATTATCCATTATGTCACAGCCAGCTCCCTGCAGGTGCAGTGATGCTATAAGGTGTTTACATTAAGGTGTTGTGAATGTTACAGAAAAAAACAGAGCAAAGGAAGACAGTTCAGATGTTGAAGACCATTGTGTAAACTCAAGCTTTTTTTTTTTTTAGCTAGTGGACTGCTCAGCTAACACAATCCCTGTTCTCCAGGAAGACTTTCCCCCGAGTTAATGAATTGTGAGTTGCTTTGGAGGAAAATATTAGCTGGATGGCAAATTCATATCCTAATAAAATATAAAAATTTTGACATTGCCTGCATTCACAAATATATGTTTTTCATCAAGTTCTGAGATCTGTAATTACTTTAAAGATTTATTTTTTTTCTGTTATGCAACTCCATAAGTCTACTTTCTTTTTAATTGCTGAATTTAATCTTGCCATTTTTTAAATATCAGAACAGAATCTGGTAGTGCTTGAAAAACAACAACAACAATAATAATAATAATACTTATTATTATTATTATTATTATTATAAATAACTTCCATAACTCTCAATAATACATCATTAGCAAACTAAATAACATTATAGAATGCTTAACAGTTTACTCACTCAGAAATGTTTAATTTGAATAATTTATCAAAATATATCTAAAATTTGTAATTAATTGCTAAAATATTTAACCTTGTCATTTAAAAAAAAGTCAGATCAGACAGTATGCAATAGCAATAATAATAATAATAATAATAATAATAATAATAATATACCTCCATAACTTTTATTAATAGGTCATTACAAACAACATTGCAGATTAACAGATTTGTTAATGCACATTTATAAAAAAGTCACGAAACTTTCAATCACTCAAATGTAAATATATAGTGCAACTTTAAACTTAATACTTTAAACACATCCCATCTCCTTTGATTACCAGTGCAAAATCATAGTGTACCATCTCAGTTTACTGTGACACTGTCATGAATATTTTGTATCTCTTGCAGGCAGAATTAAGAGCCGGCTCTGGTTTGTTGGATGGTGCGAGCGCACTAATGTGAGCTTCAAACAAATCACCTGCGTTGTGTAATCCATCAGCCTGTAGAACAGAATAATACTGTCACTCAGGTTTCTGGCAGAATCCCCAGAGTTTGGGCCAAACATGAATTACAGAATTATGAGAAAGCACACTTTGTATATTATTGAATCAATAATTCCGTAATAATCATTTTGTAACACAGGAAAACTGATATTTTGAAATACCAGCAAAATATATAACACATTTTATTTGTAAGTTTCACAAATTATTTGCACAAGACCAAATACATATACAGGATGTTTGTGCAAAAATTGGAGAAATATTCAGTGAGTAAAAAGTCTGGCAACCAGCTCCAGCTTCCACAGGTTATCATAAAAATTTGTATTTTGTGAGGATTTAGCTTCTCTCCTAATGAATTGACATCCTGTCAGCTATTCAACATGATTTCTGTTCAATATGTTAATTTTGGAAGTTACATTTGGAGTTTACAAAAAAAAAAAAAAAAGCTGTTTTTGAAGTCACTGACAATTTTGTGAAACGTAGTATTCCATTTAAGGTACTTATTCATTTGTATGGTTTTCGGAAACAGTGATTAACTTTTGTTTAAAGAACTGCTTTAGTGGTGTCAAGGCTGTAATGTGATTGGTTTATGAGGCACACATGTTCCAACTTGACCATTACACTTTCTCCACTGGAGGTTGGTATCTCCTTATATTTAAAAAAAAAAGTTGTTTCATTAAATGCAAAATGTCAAACCAAATGGCATTTATTTCAGTTACACTTTACTTTGATAGTCCCCTTTAGACATTCTGTAACTTTGCAACTACATGTGAACTAATTTGCCTTAGAGTATTAGTCGATGTTAAGGTAACACTGTAGATTAGGCAGCACATTCACTATTTCGTTTTCCTTCAATAAACTCCAACCTGGTCTCCTGTCAGGATTATGGACTGTCTGTGTCATGTTTTGCCCCTGTTTCCCTTATTTGGTCATGTTCCTGTCCTCATTTTGTTAATTAGTTTGATTAGTCATCCCATACACTTGTGTTTCCCCAATCATCCCCTGTATTTAAGTCCTAGTCTGTGCAGTCTGTCTCTGTCGGTTCTACGTGCTATGTTCATGTGTTTCCTGCCGTTCCCAGTGTTGGATGTATCCTGAGTTTCCTTTATTAAAGATTGTTTTGTTTATTCCTCGTCTCTATCATTCCTCGCCACCTCAAATTGCGACATCTCCAGAGCCAATCCTCCCTATACGCAAAATACGCAAGCTGCGTAGGGCCCCCGAAACACTAGGGGGCCCCCTTGCTCTCAAAAACTCCAACCTGGTCTCCAGAGCCAATCCTCCCTATACGCAAAATACACAAGCTGCGTAGGGCCCCCGAAACACTAGGGGGCCCCCTTGCTCTCAAAGATGTTTTGATTTTAGTTTCGTTTTTGAATTTGGCCAGCAGTTATGAAAACATGAATTATCATTTCTTTTAATGTGGTGCGTTGTCGCCCTTTCTACGTAAAAATCAGTCAAATCATGTAATGTGAATGTCGTACAATCTTGCTCGAGACAAAAAAAAAACGAGTTGAAAGCTTTCCGAGCAACGGAAGAGACACTGTTTCTCAAGCGCTTTCCGCGAGCGCGATTCGAGACGGAGTGAAACACGGACAAACGCGTTTCATTCATTCGTTCATAACCACTCATACCCCACTCCACCCCCCCCTCGCTGACACAATTTTGCATAGGGCCCCCAGAAGTCTAGGATCGGCACTGCTGGTCTCATAAAAATACGTACCTCTGGGTACTTTTCTGCAACACCGTTTTTACGTACCTTACTGCACGTTTTGCTGCAATTTCAAAGAGAAATGTCCACTGAGTGGCGCAAAAAAAAAGGGTTCAATACTTGAACCCTGGCACGTTTTTATTACATTGATATAGGTACGTATTGCTGTGTTTTTATTACGTTGCTTCAGGTATGTATTGCGGTGGTTCAGAATTCAAATATCCGGGGACTGTCACTAAAATTTTAATGCTCTATCATGTTGGAAATATGCCCTACACCAAACCCAATGGAGAACGGAACTCCTCACCTCTCAAGTACGTCTCCGTACTCTGTGAGCTGCCGAACAAACCTACCGTCTATGAAAACCAATAGATATGAAGCTGGATATGTGCGATGGAAACATTCAAAAGCATACGTTTTCAAATCTCCCAGCATATTAAAATTGTTTTGAAGTTATAACAAAATATTCTTCAAGTAATTGTGCGAAAATTACGCTTTATTAATCGAAACTCTGTAAATTTGTGTGAAAAGGAATAAAAGGTTTCAGAGTTTTACTGGCTCTAGTGTACATTTCTTTTGGAAACTGCAGTGATATGTACTTATTGGTACGTATTTCGCGTCTCGCGAAAAAGTGCCCCCAGGTACGTTTTTGCCATGAGACCAGGTAGCAACCTAGTTGCTGCTTATTGAAGGTAGTTGTTGTAGTAGTTATGCTTAGGTAAGGTTAAGAGATCTAGAATATGCAGAATAAGGCATTAATATGTGATTTACTGTATAAGTACTAAAAACAGCCAATATGCTTGTAATATACATGCTAATAAGCAACTAGTTAATAGTGATAATCTGAAGTGTTGTGTATCAGCACAAGCACATACTTTCTATACAAAACATTTTACAAAATAAGATTAAGCCATAGATGATAAATCAATAGATATAATGCTCACAATGAAGTCAAAATATGTAGTTTGGCAAACAGTAGTGGCCCATGTTTATAATTAATGTGATGAACTACGTCTGTGGTTACTCTCACTAGTTACTACTCATACCAGTTGCTTATAGGTCATTGCAAAATGGTTCAGAAAAGTAATTAGTTCAGAGAAAAGCTCTAGCAGCATTTGTTTGCAGATGTTACTTGCTACTGTGTATCTAAGTGTAATAACATTCAGGCATTCAGATTTAAATGTTCAAATAATTGGGGCCACTGTATTTTTCATTAACCAATTCCAGATAAATAGATTGTTTAGAGCTCACGCACACTTTAAATTCATAGAGTCCATTATAAACAAACACTGCATGACACTCCATCAATACCAGATACTCTAGCTTGCATAGAAAATAATTAACTCTTTTCCTGAGATGAAAGGTTATGCCATCACATATTTTTGCCCAGCGGCGTGCGCTTTTATGACCATCTGGAAAATAAGGAACTGATGACATATCATCAGAGGCATCATTAAGACAACATCTAAAGCAATCAGAAAAATGACGTCCCAATGGAGGTACCCTGCAGAAAAATACAGTCTCTAGTGACAGCTGAAAATAAGCATGCATGCAGATTAATAATCATTTAGTACAGCCTAGTTGGAGACTTGACACCTTCAATGAGTCTTTTACTGAGAGGCACACAAAACAATTTCTCACATGAATGATTTCATAGTAATAGCAGATATGAATATAGGGAGGAAAAAGAGGCAAACAAAATCTTAGCAGTTGGTTAGAATGCAATAACAGCCAACTAGGGGGATAATTGCAAGATGGATGTTAGAATGCACAAGGGTTAATGTCAGCCATTTGTTAGATACTGTCTCAGTAAAATGGCTCCCTACTGGCTGATCTCAGGGATTTCTGCTGTTTTACACACTGCAAGCTGCCCAGAAAGAAATAGAAAAGATGCTAATAGTATTTAACTATTCAAAACAATACCATCTAAATGTGTGTAGGAATGTAACTAATCTGTTGAGATGTTGTAAACTAATTTAAATTCCAAGATAGTCAACGTTGTATGATCATAATTTTGTTGATTTGTTTGTGATTTTAGTGTGTACTGCTCTTTTATTCTACTACTAATCATATTAAATGTTAAGAGATTTCTGTACCAAAAAAAATAAAATAAAATAATAATAATGCATAAATAAATATTATAATACATTCAAAATATAATAAAATAATCAATAAAAATAAATAAATAAATATTATAATAAATTCAAAATATAATAAAATAATAAATTTTATATAATTGCCAATTTTGCCAATATTTTACCTACCTTTTTAACCTACTTTTTTAAATTTAACAATTTAAGTTATCATTCAGGCCTAAATTGCAAATGATTTCCATCATACAATATTTCATATATGCACTCAGTAATTTTTTACTGGCAGTCATCTTGGATTTGTGGATGCAGCATCATGCAAAACAAAACAAAATAACCAAAACAAAACAAAAAATCTGTTACCATTTTGTTTTCAGTTTTCAGTGCCATTGTAGAAAGTACAATACAGTTAAGCTACTTTTTTTGAAAAAACGTTAAAAATCTAAAAAAGTAAAAAATCTAATACTTTGTAGGGTATCAGACCGAATCAGACAATCTAAGATTTGGTCAAAACATGGTTGAAACATGAGGAGCCGAATTCCACAGAGGCCCAAGACAACAGGATGTTCATAAATCAGACCCTAGCACTAGCCAGTCTGAAGCAAGCCTAACCAATTATTTCACAGAACATCTTTCAACATTAACACAAACGGAACACACTGATCATAACAACTCAGGAAGGAGATTGTCAATTTTAGGGCAAGTAATCAAGATTAAATGGTCAAAGAGATGACAGCATGACCATCATGTGATAATAACCACAATCACGAGCTCTGTGGATTGACCTCCCCCCCCACCTCGACGACAGAGAACAGACTGAAATTCCTTATGAGAGACCTCTTAACCTCTGGTCTTCATACATTCACAGAACATGTCCTTATGTTCAGAGAATGGCACAGAAACTGCATTTCCATGTAAATATGCATCTAAATGACACTAAAAGGACTGGTGAGCAACTAATCATTTCTATGCATAACTCCATGTCATGTATGTTACCCACACATCAGACTATCAGGTCTTAATCATTTATTGTGTATGTATTTTGAATAACTATTGAATAGTTTATAGGATCACATTCATGTTTAGTATGTGTGTGTTTGAATCTTCTTGCTTGAAA
>NW_015539826.1:5927-6184 GCF_001515605.1 Sinocyclocheilus anshuiensis | reverse complement strand
GCAAGAGCGGGAAAAACTCGGACCATGTGACTGATAAGATAACATTTGATTTATGAATTGGGAGGAGAAATATACAACACCCCGAGCAAAGACGACATCTATTTGGTCAAAACACCATTTGGGAGGTGTCCAAAAGCCCAGTTTAAATACTCAGGACACCATCAAATCTGGGCTCTTCGCTCTTCACTCTTCGCTCTTCGCTCTTCTCTCTTTTTAGACATAGCTTTGAGCTATGCTTTTTAATCATGCTTCTTTAG
>NW_015539826.1:0-877 GCF_001515605.1 Sinocyclocheilus anshuiensis | reverse complement strand
TTATTTACCTTCTTGAAAACATTTAATTGAAAAAAAAAATGAATTTCTCTAACTGTACAAGGAATTGTTTCTTTTCATTGAATTGTTTTCACCTTTTTCTCTTTTTCCTCTTCCTCATTAGAGTGACGAAGTCTTCGCATCCCTAGTCTACTTAGACACCCTGAGACCAACACCACACTCACCACACTTCACTAGTGCTTCACAATCACTGACACGACACTTAGTTGTCTCACCACACAACTCCACACAGTCCACACAGATCTGTGTCAGTCTCTCTTCTCCCCAGCGTGCCAACATGCCGCAGACTGCAGACCCCATTGCCCATGGGGAAGATGTGAACACTTGGCTGAGCGAGGAGCTAGTCAAGATCACCAGCTCCCTAAGCTATGCCTTCACAACCCAGCTGAAACTGAGCACATCACCCACCTTCAAGAGGAGCTGACAAGTGCTCAGTGCCGCATAGACAAGCTGGAAGTGAAAGTTCAAGATCAACTCAAAGCACCCAACGAGAGGGAGCAGGAAACAACGGAACAAGTTAAGAAGCTCCAAGCAGCCCTGGCAGCAGCTCAGCTCGACCAACAACGTGCAAAGGCTGCCCAGAAAGACCTGGTAAACAGACTCCAGTATGCCGAACAGCTACTAGAGAAAGCCAAGAATCACATCAGAGACAAGAATGCTGAAATCTGTACCTTGAAAGACCATCTTGAAAGGTACAGAACTGAAATGGACAATCTGACCCAACAACTAGACGATACCAACGATGAGCTCTACATGGTCAGAAAAGAACTCAAAGATGCTTATGAGCTGAAACAAGAGACAAGAAAAGAGAAGTATCTCTCAGCCTCACCACTGCTGAGCAGAGCAGAGTCCCACGTCC
>NW_015539825.1:299327-299904 GCF_001515605.1 Sinocyclocheilus anshuiensis | reverse complement strand
TTACTGCAGTTTAACAATGGAGAGGCGGACTCGAGTTACAGCCTTTTCTGCATTCATTCATTCATTCAAGCGGCCGCGCGCTGCTTACATCACACACACACACACACACACCGTCTCGACTCAGAAGCTTCACGGCTGTACAGTGCGACATATATGTCGCACGTGCTACGAAATAACTGGTCTGTGCTATGAATAAATTTACCACTGTAGCACGCTTGCGATACAGTTTTGCATGTTCATAACACAGCCGCTTAATAGTGTGAAGTGATTTCGTTGTGCTTGTTTGTGTGTTTGAGATTGATTATACTTCGTAGTTAGGGGTGTGCGATATGACGATATTTGATTGTAGATGATTAAAATGTCTCCACGATCTGCTTTTGAAGAAATATCGTTGTATCGTGCTACAGCGCACATTCTATCAGCTGCAGACAGTTCTGGCGCCTCCTCCGTCTCAATATAATGTACAACGCCACATGCATTCACATCAGTGTTAGCTCAGCTGTAGAGTTACTCTCACGGGACACTGCACTTATGCGCAATCACAAAACTACATTATTTCCATCTGCTTTAAAGCAAT
>NW_015539825.1:264274-299192 GCF_001515605.1 Sinocyclocheilus anshuiensis | reverse complement strand
TCTTTATTCACCTGTTTCTCGTTGTTTCTCATTAAAATTAATTAAAGTAAATAGTGTAAATTACATCGCTAATGTCATAGAATAGCACATTGTAACGCAGTGTTACAACGTGCCCCATCTGCGCAACTGGAATTTAAAACTGGTTCGTGTCTTCTGCTAGTAATCAAAGCATTAAAAAACTATCTGAACTGATAAATAACAGATTGGAGATTAAAATAATAGCAGATTTGTCTCATTTTAAATGAATAATAAAAACAGATAAAAAATGTAAATGTTACTATGGTAAAATAAATATTCAAACCACGTGTGTTACAACTAATACCCCGTTACTTTGTGCATCGCACTCATCGCAAGTTTATTGTTAAATTGTTAAATGCCCTTACATATCTCTGTCACCATTATAAGTGTTTGATCACCACATTTGAGTGATCATTGCAAAAAATGTGTTTATGTATATATATTCTGTTTATGTATATACTGTATTCTATATATAGTACCAGTCAAATGTTTGGACAAACGAATGGGAAAGTGTCCAAACTTTTGACTGGTACTGTACTATAATATACACAAAGAATATCGGCCGATATATCGGTATCTGCCTTTTTTTACTCCCTAATATCGGTATCGGCCCCAAAAAACCCATATCGGTCGGGCTCTATCTACACTGCATAAAATGCTTTTCTTGCTTGGTATTTTTGCCTCGTTTCTAGTCCAAATATCGAAAAAGTCCTAAATCAAGAAGCATTTACTAGACAAGTAAAAAGTATTGTCTTGTCTAAAAAAAAAAAAGTTTTTGCTTAAAACAAGCAAAATGATCTACTAATGGGGTAAGAAAAATAACCTTGTTTTCGGGAAAAACTATAGCTTATCCCAATCATGTTTTTCTACTTTTGTCTTTAGGCAAGCCATCAGATGACCCTCTAAGTCCAGACTACATTCCATCAAAGCTTCCATACAGACCTGACCCCTCGATATCAGAGGTCTCTGAGACAAGCATCAGAGGTATATGAGATGAACACTGCGGAGGAAGTAGAGGACATGGACACAGATGTAACAGAAGTTAAGTCCTACAGTGATATGTGTGTTGGAACAGATCTCACTATGAGGGATATTGAAGACACGGAGAAACTGAACATATCTTACAAAGACCAAGTGAGAAGCCTAGAGTCAAAGGTTCAAACACTCACCTGTGAGAGGAAACAACTGAAATCCGATGTGGATTTAAAGGATGATCAAATCATTCACTTCTACACTGGCCTTCGCTCATCCAAAGTATTCTTCGCACTTCTGACATATCTCACCACTGCTTGGAGTCCGAGAACACTGAGCCCTCCAACAGCTCTCCAGTTTTACTTAAGTCTTAATGAAACTAAGACTTGGCCTCACTCATAAAGATCTTGCCTTCAGGTTTCATTGCAGTTGTGCAACAATCTCTACAATATTTCATGACTGGTTGAACATCATGGCACAGCATTTCACCTCTCTAATTCATTGGCCTTCAAGGGAAGAAATTAAAAAGAATCTTCCTACCCTGTTCAGAAGCCCCCCTTTCAATGCAGTGAGGTGTATCATAGACTGCAGCGAGATATTCATTGATCGACCAACATCACTCAGTGCAAGAGCAATGACCTACTCCAACTATAAGTCCCACAACACCATCAAATTCCTGGTTGGCATCAGTCCAACAGGGTCAATCACATTCCTTTCGAAGTCTTGGGGTGGGAGAGCCAGTGACAAAACAATCACCAAATCGTCTGGTTTAATTGATCTTTTGGAAGAAGGAGGCATTGTCATGGCTGACAGAGGGTTTAGTTTCCCTGAGTATTTTGCTGCAAAAGGGGTCCAGCTACTCATACCAGCTTCAACTCGTGGAAAGACACCGCTTTCAGGACAGGAAGTGTCCGTGTCACGTCACATGTCAAGGATGAGGATTCATGTGGAAAGAGCTATTGGCCGCATTAAAAATTACTGTATTTTGCGACAAACGCTCCCCATAAACTTGGTCAAGTGAAGACCCAAAGACACAGTGGCAACAGTTGATAAAATGTTACTAGTATGTTCTGCATTATCTAATTTGGACAAGTCATTAATTCAGTAGAAAAATGTATCATAGACACTGACAAGTGGTTAGAAAACCTTTATTTTGTCATTGATTTAATTTGTTATTGATGGTGTACAGCATTAATATTAGTGGCAGATTTAGCACATGAAAAGTTGCACTGTATATGTCAGTTGTATATAGATTTTTCTTGGACTTATTTTTGATTTTTATTTATTTTCTAACTACCTACAATTAAACTTTTTTTTTTTAACTCGAACATTTGCTGTCTTGCAGTTGATTAAATGTATTTGACAACAAAATTAAATTAACTTTTAACAGATTATTAAGAAGGCGGTGTATGATCTCACGTTTATGTGGCTTATGGCAAACACACTGAACAAAACCATTGATCACCAGGATGCCTTTTTAAGCCTACACATTTCAGATGAAACACCTTGTGACAGACAGAGCACTGTGTGACAGATGTTTTAGACATTCTTTTACACAAACAGGAAGCCTCTGCAATCAGAAATTGTTTCTTCAGTTTGAGTGTGCAGATTTCTGTGAGAATGTGCTGTCTGTAGAAGAGCTCTAGTTTTGGTCTGATCTGAGCCCAGTACTCTTCAGAGAACTCTACCTTCTGAGTGTGGCACTCCTCTGTTGTCCAAATTACAAAGTATGATGTTTTGAGTTCACACACTGCCATTTGCCCCTGAACTTGTGCATAGTATGCATGGTCCTTTTTAAGCTCAAAGTTTTTCCCTAGACAGAAAACTGCTTTTGATAGCATCAGGTATGGACATATTTGCATACTTCAAGGGGCATTTTATTTCAAGTGTAGCAGGTGGGCAGCACTTGCAATGGACTATTCCGTCTGGGCTGGCTCCTAAATGTGGAAACTTTGGATTTACTACTAAACCAACTTCTTCCACCCTCAATCTGTCATGACAAATCATCTGGTTTGAAGTAAAGGCTTCCCTAGCTAGTTTTTCGTTGTTCTTACCCCAAGCTAAGGCTGGTGCATTTCTGCTGGATGTGTAGCCCATGATTTTAGATGTCAAGCTAGCTTGTCTTGTCTTGCATCTTAACACTTCGTTAAAGTGACTTGCAGTGATTCGGCCCTGTCTCTGCTCGAACCACTGTTCACAAGAGGACTGACCCCGTGTACTCTCTTGGAGGTGCTTACAATTCAGTTCACTAAAGTAAGCAGGGATGGTTAGCATGATTTTATCTAGCTCATTTTGTAGTTTATCTTGTGACAGTAAACTGTGATTCTCATCAAACAAATGTGTAAGGGGCTTTGGCAAGTTTGTTGTATTTACAGTGCTGTCAGTACAAAGTGTTTCACTCTGAACCACTGCTTGTGATTCCTTATGAGATTCTGCCTTAGCTGCAGTGAGAATATCAACCCTGTCTGTGCTCTCCTGCTCTCCCTCAGATGCAGTGTCTGTGTCACTACCAAAAGTCATAGTGGTAAACAGTGCACAGTCTGGGATCTCATTCTGAAATGGGAATCACATTTAAGTCACAATAAAATGTGTTTGTGTAGCACATATATAATTTCCTAAAAACTTAGCAACACATTTTTACAGTTAATTCAGTTATGTACAATGTCAAAATCATTACTACTTCTCTATGACCTGCTCTGCCCTTACAAAGTTTTTATTTGACAGTTCTACTTTTACAGCGGAGTAAAAATACTTCACTACTGTCCGCCTCTGCCTTTATGATTTTCAAGGATATAAATCACATACATTGAAATATACATGGATTTAGTCACATACAAGTGCCACTATATCACGTGACAAGAGTGATGCGAGAAGACTGACACTATATGATTCAACTTAACTCATATTTAACTGTTGCTTCTTGTCATTATAGGCTTGGGCTACTTTTTTCAATGAATTTTAATGAATATACTAATTAATAAAATGAATATTATTTATTTTGTATTACATATTGTTCATTCAATTATTTTTAACACCGCACCCCCAGCACCCCCATTTTTTCGTGGGCTACACTCCAGTAATGCCATTAAGTGTCCAACAAATCTGAAATATGATTTAATTTTTATTTGTCTCAGCATTTAACTTGACATACAATGTAGAAAGCAAACAGTGGAAGTACCTAAACCTTATTAGGATAGAATGGAACATTTCTTTATAATTACAACCACATATGTTACCCTGGACCACAAAACCAGTCATAAGGGTCAATTTGAAATTGAAATTTATACATCGTCTGAAAGCTGAATAAATAAGCTTTTTCCATTTCTGAGATACAACTATTTGAAAATCTGAGGGTGCAAAAAAAAAAAATATATATATTGAGAAAATTGCCTTTAAAGTTGTCCAAATGAAGTCCTTAGCAACGCATATTACTAATTATAACACATTTTTTATCATTTACAAAATGTATTTTATGAAACATGATCTTTACTTAATATCCTAATGATTTTTGGCATAAAAGACAAAAAAATATCATTTTGACCCATAGGCATACAATGTAGCCTATTGCTGGCTATTGCTACAAATATACCTGTGCAACTTACAACTGGTTTTGTGGTCCAGGGTCACATACATGACATGAGTGGATGGTTAAAGGTTAATAACTTCTACATTTAACAGGCCAATTTATACAATAAAAATCCTGTCCTTGAGAACGTAAAATCTTGCAATTCACTTTAAAGAGATTATTTTACTGTGTCCCTAACAAACAGCCATCAATCTAGGAGTGTCTTTGCTGGCTCAGAGAAGTATAATGCCCTTTTAGTGCAATTGCTCAATAACATTGGAATCTGAGGAGAAACACACAAGGAAATCATAGTAAATCAAATATAAAGAGTTATTTAACAGACATCTTTTCACTTTATAATTTAACAATAATAAAACAAAGGGGCTAAGCAGGAATGAAAGGAGATGTTTGTTTTTGAATTACTAATTTATATTTAGGAGTGGTGTCCCATTTGCCAGTCCAGTAATGGTTACTTGCATTCCAGTCTGATCTTCTCAATGCTCAACATCTCAAATAGCTGTGGTTTGAATTCCTGAGATGCAATTCCATGTGAAGATGTTCAATTTGGTTTGATGCACTATAGGACACCAAAAAGACAAAGCCTTTTTAAATTTTTAAAAAAAAAAAAAAAAAAAAAAATCTTCTGAGAGTGTAGATTTTAAACAGGACAGTTGTCTTTATTTTTTTAACCATGGTGATAATCAAAAAGCTGACAAACCTTAATAATTTTATTCCTCCTAGAGATAATTGCAAATACAATTGTACATAAAACCACCACCACTCCAGCAATTGTGGGTCCTAGAGGGAACCTTAGCACTTTATCTAAGAGAGAAGAAACATTTAATAAATTTCACATAAAACAGGGTACAAAAAGTCAAAGTACAAATAAAGTTAAATCAGGACCACAAACCTTCAACCATAATGATAAAGGTCCTGCCCATAATTCCATAGACAGATGAGTTTACTTCGCAGATGTACGTTCCTTGATGTACATCGCGCTTAGCTGTTGTGATTAATAACAGAGCGGTAATGCCGTTATTGGTTGTTTTGTAACTACCAGAGATCAGATCCAGAACTTCACCATCCTTTTTCCAAGTCACAGTTACAGGCGGGTTGGCACGGACATCACAGGACAGAACAACATCACTTGTTTCTTCAACAAATACTTCCTTAGTGTCATTAAGGTCTGGGGGATCTGTAATATAATGGCATTCAAAGCTTATAAAACAGTGCCGGACAATTCTGCTAACTATTTAGTTTTACCAACATCCAAAGTAGAAAACCCAACATTTTTTCACAAGTCACTTACATATTGCAGCAGCATATTCATGAGTTTGGCTCAATTTCATTCCAGTTTATTTTTGAGGAATATTCCAGATTCAATGCAAGTTCCAATCCAAGGCCCAATAAAAGTTTTACAGTTCATTTAAAACACTTACATTAGTAATTCAATTAAAACGTTTTTATTGTTTAAACTGTAAAACTGTTTAGGGTTTTAGGGTTATGGAGGCCCATTGTCATGGCAATGAAGTTGTAAAAATGGATATAACTTTGGATTCCTTAACTTAGTCAACAGTGTACATTTAATGAAAATAGATTCCTTGTGGAGTTCATTCTGAAACTGTTGAACAGAAATGAATGGATCCCAAACCTGCCAGTTCACCCTTCAAAATATTTTTGTTTTCTCATATTCCCCCAAGTATTCTGAACGTTAAACTTACACTGGACGTCAAACTCGATGGAGCTGTTCACAGTTGCATCACCCTTCAACTGACAGGTAAAGACAACTCCGTTGTCCTCTTTAGTGACAGGCTGTACACAAAGACTACTCTGGTACAGGCGGTTTTCTTCTGTCAGGTTCACCCGGGCACCATTGCGGAACCACTGCAATTCTTTTTGGTTGGATGGGTCGATACCTTCATCAGTCATACAAGTCAGAGTGACCGTTTTCTCAACCTCTGTCCGAAGCAAGCTTCCGGTAGCCAGTGGACATGACTCAACGGTGACTGCTGTTTAGAGAAAATTAACTATCGAGCAGTTCATTCAGGCATAACAAACCAAAATTGTTGCAGTACAGGTTAATACTCTGTACATGTCCTATACAGGTTAATACTCAGGTTAATACAGGTTAAATCACTCTTTCTGATTTGATATACTGAACAACATTTGGTTAAATGTTAGAACAGGCAGTATTTGGATCTGCTTGGAAGCATCACACTTTGAAAACATGTAGTGATACATTACCTTTTACGCGACTGACAAAGCACAGCAGGAGCAGAGAAACGCCAACCAATACTTTCATCTTTGTACATCTGCCGGATATCCTGAATGACAAAAAGACATATAAAAAAGTCTGGAAAAATGTATGAAAAGTCTGATTTGTGGAATGTTTTATGGAAATTTTCTTCAAATTACTTCATATTTTGCCAAAAATACTTAAGAAAATAGCTTTAAACTTAAGCCACACTGGATCCTATTGACTTTCACTGTGTATATATATATATATATATACAATCTTATGTGTTCCACCAAAGAAAAAAAGTCATACAGGTTTTTGAAGGAAATTTTTATTTTATTAACAGAATATATGAAATGTTAATTGCGTTCTCAGAATTTCAGAGCCCCTTTTCATGACCGTTTACTCACCTAAGCTTTTTGCGACAGTTCTCTGGAAAATGCCAAATCCAAAAGTTGCATGAAGTCTGAAGAAGCTTGTGTCTATTATGTTGCTCTACAGCACTTAACAGGAAATCACCTCCCCTCACGGTCACAGACCCTTTAGTGTTGTGCAAAAATAGGCTGAATGGCTTTTAAGTGTCATCTTAATCTCTCCAGGTGGAATGGGAAGGATGAAAAGAGAGAACTCCTATAAAGATATAGTCTCACAGCCATAAAAAAAATTGCGATAAGAGAAATGTAATGTTCTATTTTCTGTCAATGCCAAAAGCATTAAATATAAAAATACATGTCCCAACCCAGAATGAATCATGCATTCCTTTAGTGTTTGATATCTGTTATATATTTAAGGAACATACTGTACTGCATATAATGGCATAGCTGTTATCAATCTGATGGTTGAAACTGATCTAATAGTTGTTACAAAATTATGTAACAATTATGTTTTCTAGTGCATGTTGTACATGTTTCGCCCCAATTTTAAAACAAAAGATGTATTATGTGGTTTACATAATATGGTCTAAATTATTATCCACCAGGGGGCCCAGTTTGACCACTGTGAGCTAATGATGTTAATGATCAAAGTCAAATTGTAGCGAACATTTACAGATATCACAGGTTTATACAAGAACAAAAATAAATAAATACATAAAATCACGTGCACTAAAGCTTTACAAGATTGTTTTTTAACTCTTTAATACAGTTTAAAATTAACTTTTTGATTGTCATATTTATTAGTATATTTTCCCACTCTGTATTTGTTCCTTTTTTTTATTTTTTTATTTGTTGATTATGGCTGAAATAGAACAGAAACATCATAACTAACAGTAATCATTCTTTAAGAGTCATTGCTGTCATGAACCTTTGTCTTTTTGTCATAACATAAAACTGTATCTTTGAACGGGGCAATATGCACTGAAGAAGGCAGTTAGTGAATGAACCTCAAAAGGTTGATGAATAAACATTTGGAGAAAAAAATGTGAAAACTTGTGTGAAAAGAAATGATTACACATCCATAAAAACAGAGTTGACAGTCTTTGCTTAAAAATGTGAGTGCATTCATGTCCATGTTCATACTATACACAATTAACTGTATGCATGCATTTGTGCATACTGTATGTGGCATGCATGTC
This sequence comes from Sinocyclocheilus anshuiensis, assembly GCF_001515605.1. NCBI lineage: Eukaryota > Metazoa > Chordata > Actinopteri > Cypriniformes > Cyprinidae > Sinocyclocheilus > Sinocyclocheilus anshuiensis. Next base: position 290,828 of record NW_015539825.1, on the reverse strand, counting down.
TAAGAGAAGATACACTGTTTTATTGCATGCTAGTGCATACCTTTCATTCCTTTTATTCCCCTACCATTCCACCTTTCAATCTTCAGCATTTCTTACTGCATATCAGATAAGACATGGATAACTTGCAAGGAAAGGCTAAAGGTTGTTCTAATTTGCTACCCATATAGATATACACACATACTATACATTACATGACTTAAAACTTACAAATCCTAACTTTTTTTTTTTTAATAGTGCAGAATATTCAATATTTCTTATTCATTTAACCTTTTTTTTAATTTTTCGTTCTTTCTTTTTCAAAAAAAAACCCATCGACCTTAGAAATAACGAACTAGAACACTGGGATAATCACCGATGTATATGGCGAACCCCTGTTGAAATGCATGCACAAAATGGCTTATTTAATTTAACCTGTTTCATGTCCGTTACTATCGGCGTGTCCTCAGAGCGATTACATATGCTCTAAACTGCGTTTTGCTCCAGCTGTATAAACACAGATGCTAAATGCTGCTAACTTAATATTCGCTCCTGCATACAATGCAAACTGCTAACATGACACTTAGTTTAAACTTGATTATGGTTGCTCATTTTTTTATTAAATTAGGCAGACCACGCAACACACACAGCGATATGGATTAGAAGAGCATTCACTTATCTTAGATGTTGATTTCGCTGTTCTAAAGCAAGCTGCAACTGTTACGGCAAGCACTAGTCATATATTTGAATGTTGAGCAGCGAGAGAACCAATCAGCTGTGCCATGTGATAATGATGTAATTAGGTCAGATCGAGTTAGATTTATCGGACTGCGCCATCTAGAGTTTCATGCCAGAACTCTGTATTTGTCTCCCTCAGACTGTTAATGTAACCATAACAGCCACAGGATGCAGCCTGGCCCTTGCATGTGACACACTCGTCTCTCAGGTAATCTTAACTGATGATAACCTAAACATGGTTAAAGTAATGATGTATGTTGTCCTGCCAACAGAGTAGCTCAATAACTCATATTGTGTTTGTATAATAACCTCAAAACCCAGTGTTTAGGTGGACATATGATATAATGGTTGTATTTCTGTCATTGGCAGGTTGTGCAGTGAGAGATCGAACAATTGACTTCATTTTCTTTTATTTTTTTTGAGCATTTATCAATATCTCCCACTATCAATATCTCAACAATATGCAAAATATCTTAACCAACATATAACTCAATTCTACTGTGGTACTGCTTTCCTTGTGTGTTTATATGTGTGAACCATAGACTGTATAAAAACATGGACGTAGTGTCCGTGACGTCACCCGTAGGGTTCCGACGAAGTTTTTGAAGCTCAAAAGTGGGCAGAGGCGGCAGTCGCCATCTTGGCAGCGCGTCAACGCGCGTCACTCCCGATAATCGAAGATGGGCAAAGAGGCGGGAACGGGTTGTTGAAACCACGCCCACCTAGCTCGACGGTGGTGACAGCAGCGGCAATCCACCTGTCACTCAAGTGGCCACGCCCTTAATTATGCAGAACTTTAAGGCTTAATATAATTTAAACGGATGAGTTATAAAAAAATTCACCCCCTCACAGTTGTCATGAAGGGCAAAATTAGCTATATAGACCAAAATCATTTTTTGAACCAGGCTGTAAACATGTTTTTTTCTGCTGTAAAGTTGGGCATTTTAACATGGGGTGTCTATGGGATTGACTCCCTTTTGCAGCCAGCCTCTAGCGGCCAGTTGATGAATTACAGTTTAAGTCACTTCCTTGTTGGCTTCACGAGAGAGCGGGAGGTCAGATTGGTGTGAACACAATTCAGCAGCAAGCCAAACTCCATTCAAATAAAGACTGGAGCCAGGGTATAGTTTTCAAAACTCCTGATGTTTACTCCAATGTGCATTGAATGAGAGTGAAACTATCAAAAAACAATAAAGAAATAAAGTGCTATAAGTAAACAGAATGCAAAACATATTCACATATAAAAGCTGAAAAGGCAGAATTAACCGTTTAAGCAATTAGAAGAATTAACATATATAACAACGCTTACTTATTACAAGTACAGCATAGGAAATGTTCTCTATTTACACATTTTACAAAAATTACGTACGGACAATGCTTTGGAAGGCATGTACATTACAGAAAACTGTAGCAGCAGTCACATGGAACATAATGCTGAGTAAACTGAACTAAAATGGCTGCTCTCTTGATTAGTCAGGTCATTTTCAAAATAAGAGTCCCAAGCAATAAAAACTCAAAGTACATAACTCAAAGGACGGAACAGTGGCAGTACCATAGGTGTGTTATGGTATCTGATCTGATTGTTTAACAATTATCATGACCATATACAATGGAGGTAGTACCATAATATAGTAGTTTGCTACTTTTTAAGTGAATACAAAGAATAACAAGATATTCCTTTTCTGATCATATTTTGAATATTAAATGATTTGGTGTTAAAAATGAATAATATTAAAAGTATAGTTTACCCAAAAATGAAAATCTGCTAAAAATGTACTCACCCTCAGTCCATTCAACATGCAGACGAGATTGTTATTGTCATCAGAACAGATTTTGGAGAAATGTAGCATTACATCCCTTGCACACCAATGGATCCTTTGCAGTGAATGGGTGCCATCATAATGAGAGTTCAAACAGCTGATAAAAACAGGCCCGTAGCCAGCTATGAGGTCATGTTCAAAAATAAAATTTGTTCTCTGAATGACTAATTTGCTGTTAAACTCCTCATATGAATGTCTGCATGTACAATTCAGTTTAATTCAGATTGTTTAGTGTCCACTCCATGGTATAAAAATGATCGCTGCGAGACACTGGTGGAGTGAACGAGGCTAGAGAGAGTTGTGAGTGAGGGTTGCCAGATCAGTTTTTTGACTTGTTTTTTAATTTGACGCTTTAGAAAGTTAATAAAGTAGGAAGTTGTGGTTTAGGGTCAGCGATATCTTTATCTTATCTAATTTAGTGATGGGAAACCAAGGCTTTCTGAACCGTTTGAGGATTTCATCAAATTGTGCCGAAAAACGGTTCATTACTCGAAGCTTTTTAACACAGTGCGCATTAGCCTTCTCCAGTCTATCTAACAAAACATCACGGAGCAGAGGATGGTTTGAAAAAGTTTTTAATCTGTGCCAACTCGTGTCATGCGTTGTCCGGTCAATGGATTCACATATTGATCAATAATATAAAATATACAAGTGTGTAATTATAATTAATAATTGACGTGAGTAGTAGCAAAAAATATTTTGGGTGAGCTGTTTGGGGTTTCTGATACCCCAGCTAGAACATAATAAAATGCAATAGAGGTGTGACGTGCATTCAGTTTCTGTCTGGTGTTGAGGTTATTCTAAACTATTCTACTGAATGAATCCCAAATAAGTGTACAAACACACAACCAAGTCAATGTAAAGTCAAACACAAGAGTCATGCGAAGCGCCGATTTTTTTCAAACCAGCTGTCCCGACCTTCCGATACTGCATGACGTTCGAAGCTTCAAACGTCATCAATCACGTGGTATTGTCATTTCGATACAAGCATCGGCACAGTGTGTGATACAATAGTGCTTTGAAAACTGCGTCGGAGCATCGGAGCTTCAATCGTCATCCCTAATCTAATTTGCAAAAGATTTGAAATAATTTCGGTTTATTTTTATTTATTTATAGTTTTTTGTTTATTTTAATAGCAATATCTGGCAACATTGCAACTAGTGCAGAGATCTGTAGAAGAAGTAGGTTACAGAACGAAATGAAATACACAAACACTAGCCATGAATAAGTCTATGCTAAGTCATTCAGTAGTAGTTAAATTTTCACAAACATTCGTAAGAGTACTAGACAAAGTTATCAGCTATATAATGGTTATAAATAAAAACTATAACAGCAATATGTAGCCTATGGTTGCATGAATAATAAACAACTGATAAAATTATCCACCCCATAAATATAGTAAATTATTAACAAATTTTGTTGCAATAAATAGGGTATGATTTAAAAATAATCATCCCTCCAAAACAGAGAAAACATCTTTCACAAACATCTGCATTTCTGTCTCTTTTAAACTTTTAATAGTGCATATAATTAGTTGTATTTATAGGGGTTATTATAGCACAATTCTGTAATAAGGGGGTTATTATAGAAACCCCCTTGACCTCACTAATTTTCAAAGCCTGGCTATGGATAAAAACATCACAATAATCCGCAACATGACTCCAGTCCATCAGTTAACGTCTTGTGAAACGAAAAACTGTGTTTGTATTAAACAAATCCATCAAGACATTTTTAACTTTAGACCGTTGCCTCATCTGACTAAAATGAATGTCCTCTAGCTTTTTCTACTGAAAAAGTTGTCTCGTCTGAATCAGGAGATAAATATTCACAGATCAAGCACTGTTTACAAGTAAAAACAGTATAAAAAGAACTGGACTGTTGCCCAGTGATACAAAGTCCGAATTGGTGGGTTTTTGTTAAATGTGAACCAAAATCATCACAATTAAAAGAACCAAAGACTTAAACTACTTCAGTCTGTGTGCATTGAATGTATTTAATACATGAGTTTCACAATTTGAGTTGAATTACTGAAATAAATGAACTTTTCCATGACATTCTAATTTATTGAGATGCACCTGTACTCATCAACGCTGAGTCAATACTACTCACCCTGAAGCAAGAGCCAGAGGTGGCCAGGTCAGACTGTTCCAGGACTAGATTATTAGATCAGACATTTTAGTAGGGTAATTATTACCAGTGTAACATAATTTTTCATGTAGATGGGGGATCATACTTTTTGTAGTGAAAGCACAGTTTTGTGCCAAAAGAACAGAATAAACAGTATCCGTCTTAAAAAAAAAACAGCAGTTAAAACTTTGAGGGAATTAAAGCCTCTGAGATGTATAAAGAAAGTGGAAACTATTCTTTCTTCTTTTTTTTTTCTTTTGTCTGAGCGGTAGGTCTGTGGAAACGAGTCCAGATAATTTAATTTAAATTAAATTAGTGTAGGTCTGCATATGACCTATAAATTTACATAATTGTTGAATACAGTATTAGCTGGGTCTTCAATTTTTGCTTCACTTCAATGAAAGAGATAACGATAGATATTCTTTCTTATTTTTTTTAACATACACATTTTAAATCCTAAAGTTACACTCCGTAATTTTTATTTCAACATGTAGTACATGTCAGTAGATAACATGTTATGAATATTTTTTGTTAGTTTAAAATCCGGCCATCATTTTTTAATGTTTTTATTTCACTGCTTATGCAAACAATAAGTGCATAGTGCTGCTAATTTTATTTATTGGCTTTTGTCATAAAACTTGGTAAAATGATTTCAGTGTGTGTATCAGTACTTCTTTAATATTTCCAGCACATTTTAACAATGCCGTTAAAATTAATTCATTTAAATTAATTTAATTTATCCTAATCAAATTACCGATCTATTTTTTGTTAGTTTAAAATCCGGCCATCATTTTTTAATGTTTTTATTTCACTGCTTATGCAAACAATAAGTGCATAGTGCTGCTAATTTTATTTATTGGCTTTTGTCATAAAACTTGGTAAAATGATTTCAGTGTGTGTATCAGTACTTCTTTAATATTTCCAGCACATTTTAACAATGCCGTTAAAATTAATTCATTTAAACTTTTATTTTGATGGGTTGCCGTGAGGAACTTGCAGCTGCTGTGTGATATGATGGCAGTTTTGTCAAATTAAACTGTAAAATGCTAATGAAGTGACTCTCAGAGCAGCTGGAGATTATATTCGTGTATTCATATCATCATAGTGAGACGACAGAGGCTGAAAACACCGCGAGCATCGTCCGCACTTTAGTAAGTGTGTAGTAAACAAAACAGTGCGTTGCACCATCCGCCATTCATTCATTAATTCATTAATTGCGGAAATCATGTAGCTTTTACGAGTGATGTCAAATGCTTCCACAGATTTGTAGTATTACTATAGAATTTTACCTGAGCATTGCAAATCACGCATATTGCTTTGTTCGTGGTTCTTGTCAACGGCTTTCCATTGTAACATTGCGTAAGGGTGACATCTAGTGGAGAAGACTAATGATAAGATTCACATTAATCAGATCTTGTTTTAAATGTTTGCTGAAATAAATACAGGAAAAGATTGATTTGTGGCTTTTGAGAATCGATATCGAATCAATGTCATTTAAATAAACGATTAATGGAAAAATCGATTTTTTTTTGCCCAGCTCTAGCTGTGTATAACAGTTTGGATTGATATTTAAGAGATTCAAGTATTGTATAACATTGGTAGCTCTCAGCCGCTTTCATTTTTAAAAAGTAGCTCCCGAATGAAATAAGGTTGGAGATCCCTGATGTAAAGTAAAGGTAGTGTAATTGTAATGTTTGAAGTGTGTAGGGTTCACTAACAATAACAATGTCAGTAACACCTGATGTACTTGTTACATCACAAGAAGTATGGCATCTACGCTAATATTAGTCTGTTTCATTCTTATTCCGAGGTCACCGTAGCCACCCGGACCCAGTCTGTATCCAGATCAGATGGTCACTGCAGTCACCCGGATCCAGTCCATATCCAGTCCAGATGGTGGAGACAACTCTATAGCCCTGAATGTCAGCAGAGATCATGTAAACTAGATGAGCCCCAAAGACAAATACCCAGTGAAGGCCTCATCAACTGTACGGCCATTGGCACAAAACCTCAGCAAAGACCACGATGAAAAACACCATGTTGGTTCATCTGACCAGAGGAGGACTGGCCCCCTGACTGATCCTGCTTTCTACCAAGGTTTTTTCTCCATTGGGGACACCTAATTTTTGGGAATATTAACGACTTGATTGCAGAGACACTATTTGAAGAGAACTGAACTGAGCTGGATGATGATGACATCACTGAATCAACGATGAACTGACTTTAACTGAAATATTGACTATTTACTTTTGTCCTCTTTTCAGAGCTGCTTTACTGCATAACTGAATTTTGTTTGCATTATTGACACTATTTTGCTTCTTAACAATGTAAAGCTGCTTTAACACACTCTGTATTGTATTGTATTGTCCTGTTTTCGCAGGTTGCTCTGCCTTAATTGGACGTGCCATCAGCGTGCGTGGTGATAGGTGGCGAGGAGCATCGGCATCTTTTAAAAGAAGAATGATGAGCAACACCCGGACGGGGGGGGGGACACACAGAATCTGTGTCGTTCATCTTGTTGGACGTTGTTGGGATGGTGTTATCATATCTTGCTTGTAAGATTAGTTAAATTGTGTGAACCATGGAAATGTTTACTGTTTAGTAACGTACGTTTGTTTCTTTCTTTTCCCCCCAATTGAGTGTTACTGACCATTTATGTTAAGCTTGGCTTATGAACGCTGTAGTGCCATTTATTTTTGATATGCTTTTCTCCTGTTTTTGGATTAGTTAAGGAGTAAGGGAAGTGCACCTGTACATCTGTGGCAGGATGATGCCCTGAAACATGACAATACATTATCTGTTGAGTTTAAATGTATTTTGCAACAATATAGGCTGTCCAATGCAATCTTGGGCTTACTGAGAGGTTGTACCTGGTTTTGCAGATAAGACACCTGCAGATGGTGCAGAAACATGGCTTAGGAAATTGAAGGATGGACAGTAAAAGACATCAGTACTTTCAGCAGACGGAAAGCTTGTGACAGTGACTGTTTAAATATTACATGTCTTGAACATAAAAAACAATTTCACAGGAAACATTTTGGTAAATAAAAAGTGAGCAGCACAAGTGCAGGAAACATTTGAACTTATACTCTAAAACAAGGCCAACACAGATGAAAGCACAACCACTGAATATTTTTGTAAAACATGTTGTTATACTTACAGGAACAGCAGGGAGGAAAGCCATAATATACAGCTGTGCAATCCTGAAAAAGGAGGCATAATGGAGCCTTCAGCATAACAGTCTTTGAACAGTGTGATACCCAAAAAACAGGATAATTGACAATTTCCATAAATAGGATGGAACTGGGTGTCCTATTATTTTTTTTAAGCATTAGAGGCACAAATCTAATTTTTGTTCTATTACCTTTTGTAAGCATTAGAGGCACAAATCTAATTTTTTTTTGTCTGAGCAATTAGATATCCTGTGTGGGAAAAAATTTAGCATTACAATTATGTACTTAAATGTGCTTTATTTTCCATACAACTAGGTGCTACTTCACACTAGAAGTTATTTTTTTAACACAAATCATTTCACTCAGTTTTATGTTAAGCCAGAGACAATACCACAATTTAATCACTTAGTTTTTGTATGTGTTGTCACATGACAGAGGGTTTCAGCTGTCAACAACATTATATGAGAATAACACTAGATTAAAATGTAATGCAAATCTTTTTTTTTCCTGATGCTATAAAGTTTTCTTTACATTGATATTTAAAATGATAATTTTTTTAAAAATAGGATGCAGTTTAAATAATACCTTTTGTTGGAAACATTTGTTTTAGAAATCATTTCCATATAACTTATTCAGCACTTAAGTAAAACATTGTGTATACTTTCATTCCAAGAATTTTGAACTTCTTGAAATTCTTGAGTAGGCCCCCCACTGTCCAAAGCCTCTTCCATCAGCCCAGCATCATCTGTGAATTTCACCATCAAGCTGCAGGTGGGGTCAAATGAGGATCGCCTGAAACCTCTTAAGGCACCATCCCAGACATTCTCCTGGTTAATGTTAAATCTGCTACAGGATGTTTTGTTAAGATTATGTGCCAGATTTGACACTATGTCTGCAGCTGTCAGCCCATCACTGTAAAATAATAATAAAAAAAAAACAGTCCACAAACAGCAAAAACTATTAACACTGCAGCTTCTTATTTTTGTGAATTAATAAACCATGATATATTTTTTTTAGTATTTTATGGGCCCTTTATAATGAGTAAGCTATACAACACTGCTCAAAAATAATAAGCATAATTTGGACATCACAACTTTAGTAACAGATTTTGAGAGTCCTCCCACAAAGTCACATTTTTCTGGTAAAGAACAAGGTGCTAATAGTACTTCTTATGTGATAGTACCTGTCTTTCTCTGGCAGTTTCTCAACTTCCTCAAAATCCGAGGAACTGCTGTCGATGGTGATAGGTACATAGATATGTGTATATGTACTGTGGAAGGGAGGTACAAGAACAACAATAACACAATTAATCCATAAAGTATTCTGAAAAAAGATGTTTTGTTGTTTTGGCTGTAGTCCAGTACTTTAGTCCAACAGGTTTATTTCAAATCCAGTGAAAAATTATGTAAAATCATTTCTTATGACTGACCTGTAGAAGGTCAGTAGTTACAGTCACTTGACTTCAGTTGAGTTCACCCACTGAGGTGGTCATCTGTTTGGGTCTTGTTGCACTCTTGGCCTGTAGCATCGACAACACCACACAGCACAATAAGAACTTAGAATAATAATCACAGAAATACCCAGAAAATAAACAAATTCTGGCTTATTATATTACAGAATATGACATACTTGCCCATTAGATGACTGGGTTGTTGTGGCTGACCTAAAACATACAAACAATTTAGTAGAAATTGTATTACAGATAACATAAAATGCTTCCTATATAGCAATTTTAAAAATGAATGCATTAAAACATACTGACATTCAGCTTGCACAGCGACAAAAAAAAATGTGTCAGCAGAAATTTAACTTACCGATGTCTATGCTCTGGTGTACTGCTTTCGGGACTTGACCAAAGCTGCCAAGTGTAAACATAAAATCCTAAACTTATTCATAGCCTTAACACTGTATATGCTTTTCTATTTCTAATGGTTGGCAAGTACAGGAGATTATATTGCATTATAGTTGTACTGTAAGCACAAACATGCTGAACACCTAAATTCCTGAGATGCATCTACCACTGTGTCAGAAAGAGGTGACATATTGGGTTGCGCCCTAACAACAACTTCATCATCATCATCTTCTGAAACCGAGACATCTTCCTGACCTCACAAAAGACTTTGTGATCAATCTCTATTTCCAATTACATGTCCAGTATTGTTAAATATGTAGGCTGTAACTATTTGTAATCCCACAAAGCACTTAAAAAACTTAGTTTTTAGTTTAAATGCACATAAATTATATAAAAACATGCTATTTCAATACTTACTTGGTCAAGGTTTGCTTTAGTTTGTCTCTTGACCCTTTTAGTAATTCAAAGTAATTTGTTTCTAAGCAACTGCAATAGTGTTTCAAAGCAAGCATTTGTGCATTGCTGAACCAAAAGCTTGAAGTAGCAGATTAGCTTACACTTTCTGCTTAACTCATTTGAATGAACATCATAAAGTGGTGTCTCTCTTTGGTTTATTAACTGACATTCAGCTATTATAGAACTGCAAAAAAAAAAAAAAAGTCCTATTAAACAAATGCCACCGTAATGCTTCAATATTGAACAAAAAGAAAGAACTGTATCGGCTCAGGCTTTTAGACATCAGATCCTCAACAGTTTTTCATACTGCAGTGCATGATGGGAGTTTTTACTATGGTGTTACCCAGCATGCATTGCAGCATGAAGCATTTTGTTGATTGTCACCATTGTTGAGATTCATATGCTGGTTCTTGATGTCTGTGTGTGTCTAAATAGTAGAGGAGATATATTTTTTTTAATACATTACATATATAAAAAAATTCATTCACTATAACTATTAGAGCATCACTTTGCTTGCATGCTGTAGTTTCAAAGGGTTGATAAAGCAAAACCTAAACATACAATCAAAAAAAGTTATTTTGGATGTATTCAGGACAGCTCATGATGACTAACTCATCATATAAAACATCATATAAAATAGCTGCTCACTGTACAGCACTAAGCTCTCTATCATTGTAACATGAAGTGTTACAGAGAGCGATCTAATACAAGTCAAGGGTCGTAATTATCTCATTAACTTTAACTCTTTGAGGACTTGGGATTTGACTTGAGACTTGCTTGTGACTTGAAAGGAATGACTTGGTTCCACCTCTGGTGAAATCAGCTGTCTGAGTTCATGGGTGGAATAAACATATGGCAGGACTTTTACTTTCTGACCCCTGGGGTGTATTCCAGAAAGTGGGTTTTGTTGGAAACTCAGTTTGTTAACCCCAGAAAAGGGAAACTCAGGGTTTTCTGTTCCAATAAAAGACAAAACTAAACCTTTCGGTAAGTTACCATACAACGTCGTTACCAACCAACATACTTCAACGATTCGGTGTTTCCCGAAACCATAGTTCAAACGAACATTCGCAAACTGCATCGCAAACTCTTCACCTCTGGTTAGAGGCATAGGTCGTTGTTAGTTTGCTGTGTTGACGTCATTGATTGCGCCGCACCTGGGGTGTGTTCTATTTAGAGTTATCGACCCTATGCCCTATTCCTTTCGAAGACTTCACCATCCACTTTGAGTGATTTGGAAGAGTTAAAGTTGTGGTGCTTAGATCTCACCTAATTCGCCTGTAAATATTTTTTTTATTACAAATTCAGTTTGAAACTATATAGCAGCGTGGCCGTCGCAATTATTCTCCCTTCGAAGTGCCCTCTGAAAGCATTAATCATGCCGATTGGAACGCAGCCTTAGTTTCGTTTGTGCGAAGAAAAGGTGAGTTTGTCAAGTGAGTATCTTTGTTAAAACATTCATGTTACATTCCACTCTTCGGTCTAGGGGTTACAGAGCGGCAGTAACAAAGTTAAAAAAATTTTTTTCAATAAATTAATGATGAGATGTCTCCTTTTCCTCTATCCCAGCTCTTGTCACTTTCACCACTGATATTTCTAATAAAGGCTCACACAAAACCCTCTATTTAACACCATAACCAGAAATATACTTAAGCATTTTTATTAAGGGCTTAAAATAAACCCAAAAGAATATATACAGAAAATATACAAATATCAGGGCAATTAATCAACTGAAATAACCAAGGCGTCAGGAGACAGCAAATGCCAAAATAACAAACAAAACAGTCTTTCTAAAAGTTATAACAAAATAACTTACCTGGCAAAAGAAAACAAAATTAAATACAATAATCTTACCTCTCTCCCTGGCTAAAGAAAAACAGGTGAAAAATGTAGAAGGGGATAAACCCAAATAAATCGGTGCCCATCTCCCTACACTGTTTGACAGAACTAGACTCACACAGAATCTTAACAGCAACATCCTTGTAACCACACTTTAGGTTAACATTTCACAAACTGCTTAACAGCAAATAACACAACCACGTCGCTGGGATAGCGGATAAGGGACTCCTCGTGAGCGGTGTCTCTCTGCTGCTTTATATCTGTTGCACGCTGCCGCTAGTTGCAATTAGCTGCGGATGATTTGGAGAGCTGCTTGGGAGAAGAGAGAGAGAGAAAAAGAGAGAAAGGAGGAGAGAAAAACATGTGACCATATCCCAACATACACAATTACATAACGGGACGTAACACCCCACCATTAAAATCATAAACAACAAATGTGGTTTATAATAAACAGTCATTAATTAATTAGCACGCACTTATTGTCATGACAACAATCAACTAGGTAGAAATTTAAGATCTGGACAATGCGTCAGCAATGATATTATCTGAGCTTCTTTTGTAGCGAATGTCAAGATTGAATTATTGAATAGCAAGAGACCACCGCATAAGTCGTTGATTTGAGTTAGACATGCGTTCAAGAAAAATTAGCGGATTATGGTCTGTGTACACGATTATAGGGGCCACACTACCACCTATGTATACCTCAAAGTGTTGTAGTGCCATCAACATTGCCAATGCCTCCTTCTCAATAACACTATAGTTCTGCTGACACTTTGAGAACTTTTTAGAGAAATAAGAGACAGGATGCTCTACACCGAATTGATCCTCCTGCAGCAGGACTGCACCCACTCCTGTGGCTGAGGCATCAATTTGCAATTTGAATGGGGCATCAAATTGAGGGGCTTTATGTAGTTTTGTACTACATAGTAAATCTTTCGCAGCATTAAAAGCATGTTCACAACTGGGTGTCCAGATAAATCTTTTTGCGGTGCTTAACAAATCAGTCAGTGGGGATACAACAGAGGAGAAGTTTGGGCAGAAAGCACAGTAGTATCCACACATTCCTAGGAACCTATGCAGCTCACGTTTATTAGAAGGAACAGGGTACTCAAGGATAGTAGTTATTTTGGCTTCAACTGGCTTGACCATCCCCTGGCCAACTTGCTTACCCAGATAGGTAACCTTTCCCTTCGCGAACTCACACTTGGCAAGGTTCAAGGTCAATGAGGCATCAGCCAAAATCTGAAGAACCTTCTAGAGGCTGGATATATGTTCTGACCAGGTAAGTGAATGAATAACCACATCGTCCAAGTATACCTCACAGTTCTCCACATCTGCCAACACTGTATTCATCAATCGCTGGAATGTGGCGGGAGCATTCCGCATCCCGAAAGCCAAGACAGAATATTGCAGCAACCTGTCTGGAGTGACAAAAGCTGATATTTCTGATGTCTGATTTCTGGAGTCAGAGGCACCTGCCAGTATCCTTTCAGAAGATCTAGCTTCATTACATATTTAGCGTTACCCACGCTATCCACACAATCTTCCATCCTAGGAAGCGGGAAGGAATCAGCTTTAGTAATATTGTTGACTTTGCGAAAGTCAGTGCAGAAGTGATAGGTGGAATCAGGTTTTGGTACCAGTAAGGAGGACGAACTCCAAGGACTTTGACACAACAAATCCATGCTTCAGCATATACTCCACTTCAGCCTTCATTATGTCATGCTTTTGAAGATCAACTCGATAGGGATGCTGTTTAATCGGGGATGCATCTCCAACATCAATGTCGTGAGAACAAATTGTCGTTTTTCCAGGCACATCTGAAAACAGACTTGGGAATTCATACAGCAATTCAAACAGTTCATTAGCTTGACTTTCACCAAGATGAACAAGGTAATTCTTCAAATTGCTTAGAATAGCAGAATACTGCAATCGTGTGGAGGAAACTTGAACTTCTCGGTTACGCAACCCATCTTCTTCCATGGTGTAGCAGGTAACCATAGCAACAGTGGAAGTTGGCACACTCCCTGTCTCACACGCTTCTTCATCTGTAACTGTCAAACTTTGTTTCACTTTTACACGGTGTAGTCACATACCTTTTCAGCATGTTAATGTGGCACACACGGCTTTTTCGCCTACGGTCAGGTGTATCAATGATGTAATTTGTGTCACTCACTTTCTTTTTAACTATGTAGGGGCCAGTAAACTTCGCCTGGAACACAGAACCAGGGGTGGGTAACAAAGCCAGGACAGAATCACCAGGCTGGAAAGACCTGACAACAGACATCTTGTCATAGCGTGCTTTCATCTTGCCTTGTGCCGTTACAAGGTGTTGTGCTGCCACTTCACGAGCGCGTTGCAATCTCTGACGGAGGGACTGAATATAGTCAGGGATAGTCATAGGGGTCAGATGTTCATTCAACAATTTATAACCATCTCGTATTTTTCTAACACAAAACTAGTTATACAAATTAATAAAAGGGGGATTCAGTTTGCCTAACAGAAGTTTAAGAAGTTAAGATGCTCACCACATAAATGCACATTATTATTTTTATATACCCATGAAAACAAAAATAATAATTGTCACCACAAAAAAAGAAAAATACAAGAAAAAGACAATCAATCACATTATACCAAATAATGTAATGGATAAGTGCATTGCAGGAAATGGGCATTAGGCTGTTCAATAATGTGAAAATGGATGTGTGGGACAGTCTTATCTGATGGTATATAGTTCATCAAACAATGCCCACAGTTAAAGCTATCCCTTAGCCAACGAATAATCCAACTATTTGCGATGAATTCACTCCAAACGATAACAGTTCTCAAGCTCAAGACTTTTCCAAATCAGGTACAGCCATAAGTAAGCCAGAAGCCGCAAGCTTACATCCATCTGGCCTTTACATCCATGTTCAGCTCGCAACATGCAGTTAAAGGGTCCTTCTAAAATACATATAAATAGACTGTATCAACCTTTTAGCATCAAACCCAACATCGCTTATATACACAGATACAATTGCTCAGCATATATCAAACAAGTTAAATAACTTCTTAATTTTATAGCAACAAACAACATCAACAAGGCTAGTTTTTGCCTTTACATCCATGTTCAGCTCGCAACATGCAGTTAAAGGGTCCTTCTAAAATACATATAAATAGACTGTATCAACCTTTTAGCATCAAACCCAACATCGCTTATATACACAGATACAATTGCTCAGCATATATCAAACAAGTTAAATAACTTCTTAATTTTATAGCAACAAACATCATCAACAAGGCTAGTTTTTAAATAACAGGAAAGAAAACAAATTCTTACTTTAAGTTGAGCTTAAAATGAAACATTTCCCAACCAGGACATTGCACAAATGCAGTTCAGCCATGCTTTCTACTGCTGCTGTTCTGCTCAATTCCTCTACTGACCCACCTTTACTTAAGGAGCTCATTTAGGCATCATAGCACACCTAGCAGTGGGGAAGAAAACTACAGATACAAGACTTAATAACCAGCTTGTCTGTTACATATCCCCCTCCTCATTAGAAGACTTAATGCATCCATAAAAAGGTTTCAAATTTTGAACATGATAAGAATCAACAGTGTCAGGGTTATCAAGGAATGAAATAGCATAATTAACTGGGCCTAGACGTTTATGAACTTTAGCAGGGCCTTTTCATCTCGGAGACAGTTTTGCCATGACCGCATCTTCAGCTTTTGACATGGGGTGAGTACGAACCCAGACAACATCCCCTTCTTGGAAGACGGTCTGTTTTCTTCGCAAGTCATTTTTCTGTTTCTGTTTTGCCTGAGCTCTCTCCACATTTTCCTTGACTAGACGGATCATGCCTTCTTGTCTCTCCACAATGTCATAAGCAGGATTATCAGGAGTGGGTGGTCTGGGTAAGGCTCTCTCCAGAGGACCTTTCAACAGGTGTGTAGCCAGTGCTCTCCTGCCAGGCTGTGTTAATGGCATACCTGAATTCAGATAACCATTTATCCCATTGACGATGGTTGTTTCCCACATATGAGGCCGTCATGGTCTTCAAGGTCCTGTTGATCCATTCGGTGAGATTAGTTTGAGGGGGGTATGCTGTAGTTAATTTCTGTATAACTCCCCATTGTTTGCAGACAAGACTTAACAAGTGGGATGTAAACTACCAAATAGACAGGAGTTCCCCACCTTGTAAAAATCTCCTCAACTAGAATACGGGCAATTTGTGGTGCTTTGGCCATTCTCAATGGAAAAAGCTCCACCCACTTTGAACAGTAATCGACTACAACTAACAGATGCTCATGTTGTTTAGGGCTCTTTGGGAAGGGGCCCATCAAATCCACACCCAGCATGTACCCGGGTTCTACCACTGGTGTTGATTGCAAGTAACCTGACAGCTTTGAAAATGATGGTTTATACTTTTGACAAGTTTCACATTCCTTACAGTATTTCCATACATCAGCTCTTAAGCTTGGCCAGTAAGCAACTTCCATCAGTCGTAGTAGTGTTATAAGCCGTCCCAAGTGTCCACTTAAGGGGTTGTCATGGGCATACTTAAGAAACTCACCTCGCAGACAAGCAGGCATGACTAGTTGGAGCTTTGGTTCTTTCCGACCATCTGGGACACTACGAAAAAGGAAACCATTTTCAAGGACATAATGCATTCTGGAAGGATCAGGACTGGGTTGGCAAGCAGCCGTGTTGCATAACTCCTGAATTTCTGGGTCATTAGACTGTGCTGTACCAATGTCAGACCAGTCTACCGGTAAATTGGATGGAGTTACAGAAGAGCTGGTAGATTTGACCATGGCTAACAGATGAGGTGGCGTAGTCTCAACGCTGCGTGACAAGGTATCTGGTACTACATTGCACTGTCCCTTCCTATACCTGACGCTGAACTTGTATCCTTGTAGACGAATAGTCCATCGTGTCAGTCTCGATGAAGTTTTGGGATGTTGGAAAACCCAAGTCAATGCAGCATGGTCTGTAATCACCTCAAATTATCTACCCTCCAAATAGGGTCTCCATTTTTCAATGGCCCACACCACAGCCAAACATTCCTTTTCTGACACAGAATATGAGCACTCTGCTCCACGAAGAATTCTGGATGCACATGTTCCTCTCCACCTGACTCCTGTGTCAAAACAGCCCCAAGGCCAATGTCACTTGCGTCTGTTTGCACCTTAAAAGACTTGTTAAAATCAGGAGGAGTTAACGCTGGAACTTTGGTTAAGTCACTTTTGATCCTTTCAAAAGCATCTTGACATGCCTTAGTCCACATCCAAGTGGATTGTTTCTTCTTTAGGGCATGAAGAGGTGCAGCTATTTCAGAAAAATTTGGTATGAATCTGTGATACCAACCTGCCAATCCCAAAAATCTTTGTACTTCCTTGAGTGCTTGTGGTACCGGGAAACCACAGATGGCTGCTACTTTAGCAGGATCCGTCTTGACACCTTTCCCAGACACCACATGACCCAGGAAAGTGATAGATCTCTGTACAAGGTTGCATTCTTGAGATTCAAAATCAGTCCTGCTTGGTGTAAACAATGAAAACTTGCCTCAAATGCTGTAAATGCTCCTCCTCATTTTTGGAATATACAACAATATCACTGATGTAAACAAAGCAATATTTTCCTTTAATGTCTTTAAGCACATATTCCATTAATCTTTGGAACGAGGCAGCTGCATTTTTGAGACCAAAAGGAAGACGCAATAATTCAAATTGCCCAGCAGAAGTAACGAATGCAGTTTTAGGAATGCTCTCAGGTTCCATCTCAACTTGCCAGCAACCACTTTTTAAATCCAAGATACTGAAAATTGAGGCTCCATGCAAAGATTCCAGTATCTCTTGAATTTGTGGCATGGGGTAGCCATCTAAGTGCATCTTTGCGTTAAGCCCACGGTAATCCACACATAGTCGTGAACCTCCACCTTTTTTGGGTACAACAACAACTGGTGAAGCCCATGGAGACACAGAGGGTGGAATGATGTTTTTATCTAGTAGTTCTTGAATCTCTGTGTTAATGAACTGCTGCTTATCGAGTGACACTATGTAGGCTCTCTTTCTGACCGAAACCTCATTAGTGGTAATTATACGATGACTTACAATCTTGGAATGTCCAATTTCATGGGTGCAGACAGATGGCCAATCCCTCATGAAATTCTCTACCTGGGATTTGAATTGATCTGTGGCCTCAGTGTTCATGGTCAGCTGTTGGATAGATTGTGAAAGTTCTTCAGATATATTTGGAGTAGGTAAGGCAAGATAGAACTGCACAGAATGGGAAGGAGATGATTCAGGAAGTAGAAGAGGAAATATTTCAACAGAATCCTCATCATTGTTAGATGGTAAGCTGTACTGTGTATTCTTGAAATCCAAGACAATTCCAGATGAAATTAAATCCATACAAAGAATAATTGGGACAGTCAGATCAGAATCTTTCATCACATACAATGTCAGCTTGAGTTGTTTACCCTGCAGATCACATTCACACTCAGACATTCCTATGGCAGTCTGCATTTGTCCATTTGCCAGCATAAAAGTTTGACTTTTACTGGATTTCCACTGTTCTCGATGATGCAACTGCTTCCAGCATGACTCTTGAATTAACAATAGTGTACTTCCTGTATTTACTATGGCTTGAAAGAATATTTTACGAAGCACTATGGTTAAGGTGATCATTTTAAACTGTGGTTGTACAGGTTGTTGGACACCCTACACTACACGAGTGTTAGCAAGTGATGGCTTGGGACCTTGGAATCCTTATTAGGCTGGACTTTCTTCTTTTGAGACTCGGTGTTGACATTACTCCAATACCTTCTAGCTTCTCCAAAGTCGCACCAACTCTGCAACATTCTGTACTGAACCTCGTAGCAAGCTAGCCAACCGAGGGTTACAATTTCTCAGGATAGCTTGCAGGATTTCTCGCTCAGGCATATCCCGTTTCAATCTCAGACAGAGGGCTCTGTAATGAAAAGCAAAATCTTATACTTTCTTGCGCCCCTTGTTTCCTTTCTATCAGACGTCTAGCGGTTTCATCTGCATAATCTTCACTCAAGAAGGAACATAAGAAAACATCTTTAAATTGTTGCCATGTGTAAACGTTTCTTCTTTCAGCGAGCCACCAGTCCTTTGCAGTGTCCTTCAAGACAGATGTGAGAGAAGCTAACATTTCATAATCAGAAAGAGGTCGGATGGCTAAATACTCTTCACATTATTCTATAAATGCAACTGGATTATCACTGCTACCAAAACTTGGAAACTCTTCTTTCACTGGTGGTTGGGAATTAATAGCTGTGGTGTTTCCAATGGTTGTTAGCGGAGTTTGACTTTGTTGCACCTGATAGGTTTGATTTTGGACTTTATGAATTGGTGGAGGAACGCATGGGCTTGGAGATGGCTGTATGGGAGTAGATGTGTACGGAATAAGGGACTTGAATTTGCTGTCAATTTGAATATCTCGTCTCTTTAGACAATCCACCATTGACTTCCCCAAATCTCTAATGTTGAGTTCAAGTCTTTGCGGAATCTTTTTACACTCTCTTTCAATGCAGTAAGCCAGCTTTTCTTCCACTTTCCTGCATTTACTTTCTATTTCAGACCGAGAAAAACTGTAATTCACTTTTTTAACACCGTCTTCCACTCGTTGTTGTGACTTGGTCTATCAATTGTCTTACTTGTTCTGCAATGGAAGTATTTGGAGTGAGCTCAGATCTTTCTTCCATTTCAGGAGGTGGTGGTGGAAAAGGATCAACATCATCAATATCCTCAGCATCATCAACTGCTGCATTTTCCTCTTCAGATTCAATGTATAATTCACTAAATGTGTTAATGAGTTCTTTGAGCGGTTCTCTTCTGACTACAAATGGTTCACTGGTGAAGTCTTGAATGAGCTCGTACTCATCCCCTGTCTCAGAGTGTTGGCTTGACATATCCTCACCTGCTTAAACAGACAATAAATACAAAAACAGGTCCCCGTACGGGCCACCAAACTATAACCGTCCCGTATTTTTCTTACACAAAACTAGTTATACAAATTAATAAAAGGGGGATTCAGTTTGCCTAACAGAAGTTTAAGGAGGGAAGATGCTCACCACATAAATGCACATTATTCTTTTTATATACCCATCAAAACAAAAATAATAATTGTCACCACAAAAAAAGAAAATGACAAGAAAAAGACAATCAATCACATTATACCAAATAATGTAATGGATAAGTGCATTGCAGGAAATGGGCATTAGGCTGTTCAATAATGTGAAAATGGATGCGTGGGACAGTCTTATCTGATGGTATATAGTTCATCAAACGATGCCCACAGTTGAAGCTATCCCTTAGCCGATGAATAATCCAACTATTTGCGATGAATTCACTCCAAACGATAACAGTTCTCAAGCTCCAGACTTTTCCAAATCAGGTACAGCCATAAGTAAGCCAGAAGCCGCAAGCTTACATCCATCTGGACTTTACATCCATGTTCAGCTCGCAACATGCAGTTAAAGTCACCAATAAAGGGTCCTTCTAAAATGCATATAAATAGACTGTATCAACCTTTTAGCATCAAACCCAACATCGCTTATATACACAGATACAATTGCTCAGCATATATCAAACAAGTTAAATAACTTCTTAATTTTATAGCAACAAACATCATCAACAAGGCTAGTTTTTAAATAACAGGAAAGAAAACAAATCCTTTAAGTTGAGCTTAAAATTAAACATTTCCCAACCAGGACATTACACAAATGCAGTTCAACCATGCTTTCTACTGCTGCTGTTTTGCTCACTTCCTCTTCTGACCCACCTTTACTTAAGGAGCTCATTTAGGCATCATAGCACACCCAGCGGTGGGGAAGAAAACTACAGATACAAGACTTAATAACCGGCTTGTCTTTTACAAATTTTAACAGCCCTCGCACAACATGACCGAAGACAAGCTCTGCTGGACTAAATTCCAGAGACTCTTGCACGGTCTCTCTCACGGCAAACAGAAGAAAGGGAAGACCCTCGTCCCAACCTTTTCCTGTCTCAACACAGTAACTACGCAGCATCGTTTTCAGAGTTTGATGGAACCTCTCAATCACACCCTGCAACTCTGGATGGTAAGCACTGGATAACTGGTGATTTATACCAAGCTCCTTCAAAATTTGGTCAAACATTCTTGACATAAAATTTGTGCCACGGTCTGTCTGAATTATCTTTGGCAAACCGAAAGTAGAACAGAACTTGATCAGTTCTTTCACAACTGCTTTGGCTTTCAGGTTACGTAAAGGAAAGCGTGTTGCAGCACACATGATAGTTATTAAATGCTGATGTCCTGCCTTGGTCTTCGGCAGCGGGCCAACACAATCAATGAGCAGTCTTTCAAATGGCTCACTCATGACAGGTATTGGATTAAGTGGAGCAACAGGAACTCTCTGGTTCGGCATTCCTGATAGTTGACAAAGTTGGCAAGCTTTACAGTAGGCAGACACAGCAGATTTTATACCAGGCCAGTAGAAATATCTGGAAATTCAATAGAATGTCTTTGTCACGCCCAGATGACCGGACATTACATGTTCATGAGCCAGTTTTAACACATGCATGCGATAGCCAACAGGCAAAACTATCTGCTGAACCTCCTGACACTTCTCATCATCAACATCTGGTTTCCATCTGCGCATCAGCAGTCCACCATCCCAGAAATACATCACTCCTGAATTATGCATTTTCCCAAGATCTGTAGTTTTAACACACTTTGCTAGCGTCGAGTCTTCTCTCTGTGCCGTGGTTAAGTGTTCTCTGCTCATTTTGAAGGGGGTTTTTGACTCTGAACTGGAATCAAACTCAAGCTCAGGCTCTACGGACAGTGTGCACTCCAATGGGGCAGATTCAGGAACTAGAAAAGAGTCAACTAGATCCACCACTTCCTTGAATTTTTGTGCCTGTGCACGAGTCACTGTGCATGCAGGAAAAGCTTAAGGATACAAAGTAGCAAGGTTAGTCAGTTCTTTTACAACTGGGGTATGCGTCACAATTGGGGTAGGGAAAACTTCACCACCTGCTAAATCATTCCCTATGATTAAGTCTATACCTTCCACAGGACACCCAGCTTAACAGGTCCACTGACAAGATCTGACTTCAAATTAACCATATGCAGAGGTACATTAACAGCTCATTTCAATACCTCGGACTAATACATCAAAACCAGTGTAGGTATCAGCAGAAAATGGTAAACTATGCTCAAGAATAAAGGATTGCGCAGATCCTGTGTCTCGAAGCATGACCACTGGCTTAAAATCAGCATCAGGGAACATGGAAACCATGCCTTCTAAAAGAAACGGCTTGTAACTTTCTACATCAGCTGTGCTTAATTTTGGTAGAGACTGAGCATCACATTCGGCAAATCGACTTTCACTGCACTTCCTCACGCTGCAGGAAAAAACCATACGAGGTGTCAAAACAAACTCGTCAGCCAAAACAGCAGCGTTAGACAAACGAGCGACTTTTTGTTTATTCAAATGAACGACCAAAATCTCTGGCACACAATTCTTGAAGTCTTCTAGCAAGATTAACTCCTGTAACTGTTCCAGGGTTGTTATCTTGTTAGAGAGACACCACTTATCAAATAATTATTTTCTCCCTTGCAAACTCGACGTATGATTGTCTGGCTGTTTTCTCATGTCGCCAAAACTTCTGCCGATATGCTTCAGGGACAAGCTCATACACGCGTAAAACCGCTGCTTTAATTGTGTCAGAGTCAAGAGAAGATTCAATTGGCAGAGCAGAACAGACTTCTTGTGCTTTTCCTTTGAGACTAAATTGTAACAATAGGGCCCACATATCTTTATATAACTTTCCTGCGACTCGCTCAAACGCAACAAAGTAAGAATCCACTTCTGCTTCTCTGAACGACGGTACAAGTTTAATATATCTACTGGGGTCAAACTGAACATCAGAAGATGCATGGCTATGTCCTCCAGCCAAAGGACTAGCTACTGTCGATATAGGAGAGGACATTTATTGTGTTTTGGTACGTGGTAAAGGGACTGGTTGTGCAGCCACCCGCTGGGCTTCTAAAGCGAGTTTTTGCAATTTAATATCCTTATCAGCCTCCGCTTCAACAGTTCTCAGTTTAATCATTTGAGCTTCACACTCCTGCTTCTTTATTTCCAGATCCAACTCTCTTAACCTCACTGCTAACCTAGGGTCTTGAAAAGCCATAGCGTCAATATCAAGTGGACCTACACTATCCAATTCTTTACTTACTGTAGCTTCAAGTTGTTCTACACCTTCACTATCATCGCTTTGTCTTGGTAAATTTCCCTCATTTACTAACTTGTCATACAGCTCTTCTTTAATGACCTGTTTGGTAGCCTCTCTGGGAACGTTAATCCTAAAGAAATCTGCTATCATCAGAAGATCGCTCTTTTTACAGCGATTAAAGACCTCAGTAGTTGGCGGAAGAGTAAACGAGATCAAATCAAATTCCATTTTTACCTTTTACTACTAACACTCTCCTCCTTCACCCACGAAGAAAACAGCCAGCAATCAAGAAAAGTAGTACTTACCAAAGCATGCGTTGATATGCAACCAAATCCTGAATTTAGAAGTGACGTGCACGGGGCAGCGAGGGAAAATTCACAATTTTGTACGGAAAAATGACGAACAAAGGAGCTCCCATTTGTTACGTCAGCAAAAACCGACGAGCTCACAATTGTTATTTCAGAGACGGACGAGCCCCCATTTGTTACATTCCACTCTTCGGTATAGGGGTTACGGAGCGGAAGTAACGACGTTAAAAGATATAATTAAATAAATTATTGATGAGATGTCTCCTTTTCCTCTATCCCAGCTCTTGTCACTTTCACCACTGATATTTCTAATAAAGGCTCACACAAAATCCTCTATTTAACATCATAACACAGAAGCATACACAAACCTGAAATATACTTAAATGTTTTTATTAAGGGCTTAAAATAAACCCAAATAAATATATACAGAAAATATACAAATATCAGGGCAATTAATCAACTTAAATAACCAAGGCATCATGAGAGAGCAAATGCCAAAATAACAAACAAAACAGTCTTTCTAAAAGTTAGCAAAATAACTTCCCTGGCAAAAGAAAACAAAATTAAAGACAACAATATTACCTCTCTCCCTGACTAAAGAAAAACAGGTGAAAAATTTAGAAGGGAATAAACCCAAATAAATCGGCACCCATCTCCCTACATGGCTTGACAGAACTAGACTCACACAGAATCTTAACAGCAACATCCTTGTAACCACACTTTAGGTTTACACGTCACAAATTGCTTAACAGCAAATAACACAACCACATCGCTGGGATAGCAGATAAGGGACTCCTCCTGAGCTGTGTCTCTCTGCTGCTTTATATCTGTTGCACGCTTTTTAATTAATTGCAAAACTTTAATTAATTAAAAAAAAAAAGGCAAATGGTGGTCACACCAGATACTGACTGGTTTTCGGACCCCCCGGACCCCCCAATACAGTAAAACTGCACATTTTAGAGTGGCTTTTTATTGTGGCCAGCCTAAGGCACACCTGTGCAATAATCATGCTGTCTAATCAGCATCTTGATATGCCACACCTGTGAGGTGGATGGATTATCTCGGCAAAGGAGAAGTGCTCACTAACACAGATTTAGACAGATTTATGAACAATATTTGAGAGAAATAGGCCTTTTGTGTAAATAGAAAAAGTCTTAGATCTTTGAGTTCAGCTCATGAAAAATGGGGGCAAAAACAAAAGTGTTGCGTTTATAATTTTGTTCAGTGTAATTTGATGTTAACAAAATATTTTTAATTTACAAATGTTCATAAGTGTGCTTGTTCTTGTTTTGATAATATGATTATTGATTACTGTTTAAAGGTTTTGTATTAGTAAGGTTCTTTGTTCACCAACTGCATTTATCTGATTAAAAATGGTCAAAAACAGTAATATTATGAAATGTTTTTGCAATTTAAAATGACTGTTTTCTATTTTTCATCTGTGATGTCAGATCTCGACTTCTCCAGTCTTCAGTATGACAAGATCCTTCAGAAATCATTCTAATATGTTGATTTGCTGCTCAAGAAAAATTTATTATCATTATCACAGTTAAAAATGGTTGTACTGCTTAATGAAGTGTGGAAACCATTATACAGCGACAGGATTTATTGATGAGTAGAAAGATCAGAAGAACAGCATTTATTTAAAAATAGAAATCTTTTGTAACATTGTGAATGTCTTTACTGTCATTTTAAAATTATTATTATTTTAATGCATCCTTGTTGAACAAAAGTATAAATTTCTTAAAAAAAATAAAAAATAGCAATCCCAAACGTTTGATTGGTAATGTCATGAATCAAATGCCAGAATCAAGTTTAGAATTATTATTATATATATTTGTTTTAGGCTATATATCTTACGTATGATCTTAGAATAGCTTTATTATGTGTCATATTTTTATACAGCAGATTTAATAAGGACATTTACATCACTCTCTTGTCTCCTATGTTGTCTTGTTTTAGTGCATAAATCTTTAGTTAACAAGAATTCAATAGTGGTTTATACTCAAAATTCAGGAAAACGTTACTTTATTAATCGCATCCTCCATGCCTGGATATTGGCGCGGGCAACTCTCATATCGGGACAGGCGAAAACATACCTGACTCGTCGGCAGCTTGGGCATCTACAAACCGTCGCACAATAATAAAAACAGACCTCGGGGTATTATCTTTCACAGGTAAGACTGAACAGTTGTTTCTGTATGTTTTTGGTCATTTTTAACTTTATGTTGACAGCTTAATTAGCCACCAGTGTCAGACTATTAATAGCTAGCGATATCCTAGTAAGCTGTGAAAGCTGAGACTTTATATGAAGCACAAGAAAAGCTCAAATGTTGGGGTTGAAGACAGAGAAAGCAATGAAACAACTTAATTTCATTTAATGTACATTCAAATTACAAAACATGTATAGGCTATGTCACAGTTATACTACATTAACATTAGAACTGTAAACCGAAAAAAAATCAATAAAATCAACAAGTGAGACAAGTGTGAGTTCTCACAATTTCTTACGAAAATTAATAATTTTATATAAATAACTGGAGGCAGAGTTATTTTTAACTCCATGTAGATCACAAACCTCTGAAATCGG
Source organism: Sinocyclocheilus anshuiensis (assembly GCF_001515605.1). Lineage (NCBI taxonomy): Eukaryota > Metazoa > Chordata > Actinopteri > Cypriniformes > Cyprinidae > Sinocyclocheilus > Sinocyclocheilus anshuiensis. The sequence continues at coordinate 264,714 of NW_015539825.1, read as the reverse complement.
TTTATAAATGTAAACGTTATCATGTTTTTATCCAGAAAAAACGCAGCTCCCCCGTTTTCCTCCATTTATTTTTAAGGCAGTCTTGCCTTCACAAACATGGCGGCATGGCCACGACTTCTTATGTTGAGGGAACACATTTTTTTCTCGTGGCCACGAGTTTAATGCGTAAACAAACCTTGCGTGACCATAGCAACCCGGGATTATCAAAAATGGATAAAACATTTTTATTAACATTAAACATTTAATTTAATATTTGTATATTATTATTATTACATTAACTTATTAGGGCTATATTTTTATATTTATTGTTATATATTCCCCTTTCAATTTGTGCATCGCTTTACCCAGTTAACGTTTTGTATAATTATGCTAGCATTTGATAGCCTACCATATATTTTGCAAATAAACACCTGACAATTATGCCAATAAAGTTTTGACTT
>NW_015539825.1:262888-264243 GCF_001515605.1 Sinocyclocheilus anshuiensis | reverse complement strand
ACTATAGTATTTATAATTATGGTCTATTAATTAGCCGAAATAAAATGAAATATATGTTAAATTTAAACTGCATTCCAGCAAAAATTCCAGTCAGCAAAATCAAAGCTTTATTGGCATGTCGAGCATTTACAGTAGGCTACAGAGAATGAGGAGTTACGTCACGATCTTTTCACCCCGTATTGCATTTCGGGAAGGCGCCACCATATTAGCAGGATACGCTATCCGTTCCCATGGTTACTTCTCATTCTCTATAAGGATAACTGCTTATCTTTTGTTTTGTTTTTGCCTTTAAGATAAACAATCATTTATTCTTCATTGTATTGTTTGCAGGGAAGAGAAGCTATTTTATCGCACTGCATGATAATTTGATTTTTTTCTCTTAGGTTCTGTAGAATTTGGTTTACATTGTTTACCTGATTAGCGTGAAAACAGTGTCACCCGCTGGACGCTCGCTGCTGCTTCAGCCGTCATATGATAGATTATCCAAATAAAGGTGTGTGTTCAACAAGCTGACCGAAGTCGATCCATTTCTTTGTTGGAAACTTTTAAATAACAAAGTACAATTGTTGTCATTATAAATATTAATGTTTCCATGGCCACGGAGGAGAATCAGAGATTGGGTCACATTCAGTGAACAGTCACGAACTCACTGTACTTTTTATCCAAATAAAGTTGTGTGTTCAACAAGCTGGCAGAAGTCGATCCATTTCTTTGTTGGAAACTTTTAAATGACAAAGTATAATTGTCATTATAAATATTAATTTTTCCATGGCCACGGAGGAGAATCAGAGATTGGGTCACTTTCAGCAAACAGTCACGTACTTTTTATATTTATTTCAACAAATCACAAGCAAAATCAAATCCCTAGGATCTTGTGAACAGTTTTGTAGCATTTTAAAATGCTGGTTTAATGTACTAAGACATTGATGCTAAAAGACATGCAGATGAGCCAGAATATTAACGCGACATGTTTAAACGTTAAACATAAAGCGTTCCCTCTCGAGCTTTCATGAGACATCACGGAGACACTTCTCCGTTATGGGAACTCCTTCCCTTCCAACCTTTCCTGAAGTCCTATTGGCTCACGCCAGTCCAAATGACTCACACAATACCAGCCCCTCATCAGCGGCTGCCGTGTTTGGAAGACACTGCTCTCTTATTCACATGATACCAGCCCCTCATCAGTGGCTGCCGTGTTTGGAAGACACTGCTTTCTCATTCACATGATACCAGCCCCACATCAGCGGCTGCCGTGTGTAGAGGACTCCACTCGTTCACTCATTCAGGGCGATATGCAGCCCCCGCTTCAGTGCGGTGACAAGCGCTTCAGTCGCTTACCCACTCACCAGCAGGAA
>NW_015539825.1:256453-262455 GCF_001515605.1 Sinocyclocheilus anshuiensis | reverse complement strand
CCCTTCCAACCTTTCCTGAAGTCCTATTGGCTCACGCCAGTCCAAATGACTGGCCAATTGTGCGAAGTATGCAAATCGCATGCAAATACTGACACGCTCGAGAGGCAGTATAAAATGTGGTGCACGCGACAATTACCTTAGAATCTTCTCCTTCACTCTGCTGAATAACCTAAGAATATGGCTTATAAACTATTACAGCTCACAGTTAAGGTTCACTCATCAGAGGGCGGTGCCTGGATTGCCGCTCCTCTGCAGCGTTCAGGTGTCTCATTCACATGATACCAGCCCCACATCAGCGGCTGCCGTGTGTAGAGGACTCCGCTCTCTCACTCATTCAGTGAGGCAATCACTGAATGCAGCCCCCGCTTCAGTGCGGCGACAAGCGCTTCAGTCGCTTACCCACTCACCAGCAGTAAAGCGGCAAGGAGTCACCTGATGCCCCTGCTTGGAAAAGCTCGCGAAGGCGAGGAGTCACCTGAGGCCCCTTCGTGGAAAAGCGCGCGAAGGCGAGGAGTCACCTGATGCCCAGGCATGCGTCTTATCAGCCTTCCAGATTTCACTGGACTATTACCTCAGTTGTTCACGCCCCTACGAAGTGGTGTTCAACTAGGTCGTATAGCCATTCACAGTCCGTAGTGACAGGCGCAGATGCCACCGCCCACACCGGTTAAAAAGTGCGCCATGCAAAGCAATGAGCCTCGTTATGCCAAGGCGCGCTTTCCAGCAGCAGACCGCGAGATCGAGGTCTTCTTTGGCGCACGGCTCATCGCAGTGCAAGGACACCAGGCCAGCGACCGCTGCTACCAGGAGCCGGATGTGCGGGGAAAAGTGTAAAGGGACCCGGGAAGAGGCGCCACGGCACGCGGAGGAGCCCGCGCCATGACTCCCGCCCGCCGTCAGCTGCCAAGCCGTCGTCCTGACAGCCCAGAGAGGAGGCAAGAGTAGCCTACGCGATCGGCCCAGCCCCCAAGCTGTCTCAAAATTTTTCAAATTTGTGTTTGATGTGTGTGTGTGTGTGAGATCATTAAAAAATGCATACATGTGCACAAAAGAGCTCTTTCCTCCTCACTCAGTCAATGTAGCGCCACTCGCCCTGCCTCAGAGCGGTGCAGAGCCGCTGCTCACACATGTTATAGCCGCGCAGCACTCGCCGGCGCATCCAACGACCAAGCCGCTAAAGCCGCTATGTCAGTTCCTGAGCGCGTGGAAAACTATTCTGGGAATCTCGCACTGGTTACTCGGTGTGATAGAGCGTGGGTATGCCCTTGAATTCAGACGCAGACCACCCCGTTTCAACGGCGTGGCGAAGTCTCTAACATTGCCTCGAAATGCCCTAGTTCTGAGACAACAGGTATGCAACCTGCTCGAAAAAGGAGCGATAGAACGAGTCCCTGCGAGCGAGCTGCAGAGTGGGTTTTACAACCGCCATTTTGTGGTGCCCAAGAGAGATGGAGGACTCTGCCCGATTCTAGATCTCAGGCCCATCAACAGAGCGCTCTGCAAGCGTGCGTTCAGGATGATAAAACAGATCCTGGCACGACTTCGCCCCGGGGACTGGTTGCGTCCGTGAATTGAAAGGGCGCGTACTTTCATATTCAGATAGCACTGCATCACAGAAGCTTTCTGAGATTTGCTTTCGAGGGCACAGTGTACCAGTACTCTGTTCTCCCGTCTGTGCTGGCTTTGGCCCCGGGGCACTTTCTCGAAGTGCATGGACGCAGCTCTCGCGCCCCTCAGAGCGAGCGGGATGCGCGTTCTCAATTATTTGGATGACTGGCTGATCTTAGCTGAGTCACGGGACACACTATAGCCAGCCATATAGACAAACTGTTTCGTCACTTGGAGCTCTTGGGCCTATGTGTGAATGTGTGTAAGAGCATTCTCGCCCCAAGTCAGTCTATAATGTATCTGAGAGTGTGCTTCGACTCAGTGGAGCGTGCGGCGGCCATTTTGTCTTCCCTGCACCATTTCAGACTGGGCAGCTCTGTTCACTTGAAGGAATGTCAGAGGCTGCTGGGACTCATGGCAGCGGCATCAGTATGTCATCTGGGTTTACTACAAATGCGCCTGCTGCAGTTATGGCTGAAATCTCGAGTCCCTTGGACGGCGTAGACTTCGGACCGTTTGCACATCGCAGTCTCCCGTGGCTGCATCGAAGCCCTGAGGCCGTGGCGCAAAGATTTCTTCCGCCAGGGGGTTCCCCTGGGCTTGATGACGTCACGTGTCGTGGTCACGACGGACACGTCGACTTGCAGATGGGGAGCAGTGTGCGAGGGCATGCCGGCTTCAGGGCTGTGGGTCAGAACCTCAGAGCCGTTGGCACATAAACCTCTTGGAGCTGGAAGCAGTGTTCTTAGCTCTAAAGGATTTTCGGCCACAGCTGGAACAGCGACATGTACTGATTTGTCATGTACTGAGTGGTTTCGTACATAAATCACAAAGGGGCATACGATCCAAGGCTCGGTACAAGCAGGCAGCGAATCTCCTGCTATGGACGGACCATCACTTTCTCTCCATCAGAGCAGCGCACATCCCCGGTCTCCTGAACCGCGGGGCAGAAATACTTTTGAGGAAGGGGATTCCTCAAGGAGAGTGGAGGCTGCATCCCGATGATTTGAACCCGCTACGGGAGAGCAGAGGTGGATCTGTTCGCCCTGAGCGAGAATGCGCACTGCCCGCTGTTCTTCTCCCTGTCTCACTCCCTGCTGGAAGGGGACACTCTGACATCGCACTGGCCAGCAGCCAGGCTGTATGCGTTCCTCCGATCAAGATAATAAAGCTGGTGATATGCAAGATCAGGGAGGAGGAGGCTTCGGTGACACTCGTCGCCCCAAACTGGCCGAACCAGCCTTGGTTCCCAGACCTGACAAAGCTGCTTGTGGCGCCGCCCTGGCCGATCCCCATCAGGAAGGATCTGCTGTCTCAAACGAGCGGCTCGGTGTGGCACCCCAGCCCGGAGTTATTGAGCCATCATGTGTGGCTGCTTCGGGGATATCAGAGGAGCTGACCGCCCTGCATTCTCGTGTGCTTGATATGCTCTCGGAGGTGCGGGAGCCCTCCACGAGACATTTCTATGCTCTAAAATGGGGAGTGTTTGTGGTGCCGTGATGTTCATATCGTCCCGGCTGCTTGCTCCGTGTCGGATTTTCTGCATTTTCCACAGTACAGGCTGGATAGTGGATGTCTACCATCAACACTGAAAGTCTATGTGGCTTCTATTGCCTCGTTTCGTTCCCCGCTGGGCGGGCAATCGATCGGTAGGCACGCGCTGGTGGTGAGTTTTCTTAAGGGGGCGAGGAGGTTGCATTCCCCGCGTACGCCTTCAGTTCCGCCCTGGGATCTAGAAGTGGTGTTAAGAGCTCTTTCACAACTACCAATCGAGCCTTTAGCATCCATTGCTATGAAGGAGCTATCTCTCAAACGGCACTTCTTCTTGCCCTCGCTTCGCCTAAGCGCATAGGGGATTTACATGCGTTTTCTGTGGACAGCGTTTGTATTCGCTTTGGACCCGGTGACTGCAGCGTCACTCTCCGACCGAGACCGAGCTATGTGCCTAAATCACTATCTACCCCCTTCAGAGCGCAGACTGTTTCACTGTCTGCCCAGTCTTCTGGGGAGTGTTTGTGGTGCCGTGATGTTCATATCGACCCGGCTGCTTGCTCCGTGTCGGATGTGCTGCGTTTTCTACAGTACAGACTGGATAGTGGATCTCTGCCATCAACACTGAAAGTCTATGTGGCCGCTATTGCCTCGTTTCGTTCCCCGCTGGGCAGGCAATCGATCTGTAGGCACGCGCTGGTGGTGAGTTTCCTTAAGGGAGCGATGAGATTGCATCCCCCGCGTCCGCCTTCAGTCCCGCCCTGGGACCTAGAGGTGGTGTTAAGAGCTCTTTCACAGCCACCATTCGAGCCTTTAGCATCCGTTAATATGAAGGAGTTATCTCTCAAAAGTACACTTCTTCTTGCCCTCGCTTCGGCTAAGCACATAGGGGATTTACATGCGTTTTCTGTGGACAGCGATTGTATTCGCTTCGGACCCGGTGACTGCAGCGTCACTCTCCGGCTGAGACCGAGCTACGTGCCTAAATCACTATCTACCCCCTTCAGAGCGCAGACGGTTTCGCTGTCTGCCCTGTCTTCTGAGTCACCGACCTCACATGATGCGGACGCTCAGATTTCGGTGTGCCCCGTCAGGGCTTTGAGGATGTTCATTGACTGTTCGGCCAGCTTTCGGCAATCTGACCAGCTTTTCGTGTGCTACGGTGGTTGTGCGAACGGCCTGGCCGTGTCAAAAAGGAAGCTTTCCCACTGGATTGTGGACGCTATCACGGCTGTTATACGAGCCAAGGTTTAGAATGTCCTTTGCACATTAGGGCCCACTCAACAAGAGCTATCGCCTCCTCCTGGTCGTGGTCGAGAGGTATGTCTATTTAGGATATATGCTTTGCGGCCCGTTGGTCTTATCAGAATACCTTCGCCAGGTTTTACAAGCTGGACATTCAGTCCTTAGCCTCCCAAGTGCTGTCGGTGAGTGACTAATTCACGTTTATGCTACCTCTATTCGTGTGTCGCTGCCTCGCACAGTAATTACTCTGCGCAGCCCTATATGCTATTGTTGTTTTTGTCTGCCCTGTACTCAGTGCAGCTTCCTGTTATTCATGTCTGATTCACTTTGTGCTACCATTATCATGTTATGTGCTATGCTGCTTAACACCGTTATCTCTGTGAAACCCCTGACAGTAATGTTGTTGCTTCTGCCCTGTTCTCAGCGCAGCCAACGTTATTAATGACCAGATATGCAAATTTCGTATGCCTGGGCATTAGACGCTCATTGGCTTATCTCCACCTATCAGCTGCACAGCCCTATATGCTATTGTTGCTGTTGTCTGCCCTGTACTCAGTGCAGCTCCTGCTATTCAATGTCTAATTCGATTGGTGTACCATCATCATGTTATGTGTTATACTACTGCTTAACACCGTTATCTCTGTGCAGCCCCCTCACAATACTGTGGTTGCTTCTGCCCTGTTTCTCAGCGCAGCATACGTTATCACTGACCAGATATGCAAATTTCGTATACCTGGCCTTTAGACGCTCATTGGCTTACCTCCACCTATCAGCTGCGCGCCCACCTAACAAGCGTCGCTATTGGTTGTGGGAATTGTGTGTTCTATCTTCGCTGAGTATGTGACTTGTACAGGCTGCTCGTAGCCTCTCTCACGGCGGGATTGAATATCGTTCCCATAATGGAGAAATATCTCTGTGATGTCTCGTGAAAGCTCGAGAGGGAACGTCTCCGGTTACTATAGTAACCTCGGTTCCCTGAGAGCGGGAACGAGACATCACAGAGGTCGCCGTGTTCGCTGCTCGACCAGCTAAGCTGTTCAGTATCAGATTCTGACATAATTGTCACGTGCACCGCATTTTATACTGCCTCTCGAGCGTGTCAGTCTTTGCATGCGATTTGCATACTTCACGACAATTGGCCAATCATTTGGACTGGCGTGAGCCAATAGGACTTCAGGAAAGGTTGGAAGGGAAGGAGTTCTCATAATGGAGAAATGTTTCCGTGATGTCTCGTTCCCGCTCTCAGGGAACCGAGGTTACGATAGTAACCGGAGATGTTTTCCTCCCTTTAGAAAACTGTAATGTAGAAAGCGCTTATGGATTAAGACAGTGATATTTAAAGTTCATATTTTGGGCTCATCTGTTTTTCTACACATATTATACTTTATTAGTAAGATGTGTGTGCTGTCTCGGTGCATTAAGCGCGTTTTTTATATGAGAGGAAAATGCTCAACGTGTAAATAAACGCGTTGCGTTCACATTTTGAGCTTATATGCATATCTGTACATAGTATATGCTTTACAAGTTTGTCTTTATCACTGTCTTGGTACATTAAGCCACTTTAAGCATTTTAGAAAGTCCCCTGTTCAAGTTCTGCTAATTCAGCCTAGAGAGAGTGAGAGTCGTGCACGCCAAGAACGTAATGTTAACTATTAAAC
>NW_015539825.1:244842-256247 GCF_001515605.1 Sinocyclocheilus anshuiensis | reverse complement strand
CCGTTTACTATCGTAACCTCGGTTCCCTGAGAGCGGGAACGAGACATCACAGAGGTCGCCGTGTTCGCTGCTCGACCAGCTAAGCTGTTCAGTATCAGATTCTGACATAATTGTCACGTGCACCGCATTTTATACTGCCTCTCGAGCGTGTCAGTCTTTGCATGCGATTTGCATACTTCACGACAATTGGCCAATCATTTGGACTGGCGTGAGCCAATAGGACTTCAGGAAAGGTTGGAAGGGAAGGAGTTCTCATAATGGAGAAATGTTTCCGTGATGTCTCGTTCCCGCTCTCAGGGAACCGAGGTTACGATAGTAACCGGAGATGTTTTCCTCCCTTTAGAAAACTGTAATGTAGAAAGCGCTTATGCATTAAGACAGTGATATTTAAAGTTCATATTTTGGGCTCATCTGTTTTTCTGCACATATTATACTTTATTAGTAAGATGTGTGTGCTCTCTCGGTGCATTAAGCACGCGCTTATATGAAAGGAAAATGCTTAACGTGTAAATAAACATGTTGCGTTCACATTTTGAGCTTATATGCATATCTGTACATAGTATATGCTTTACAATTTTGTCTTTATCACTGTCTTGGTACATTAAGCCACTTTAAGCATTTTAGAAAGTCCCCTGTTGAAGTTCTGCTAATTCACAATCCTATAGTGAGAGTGAGAGTTGTGCTCGCAAAGAAGGTAATGTTAACTATTAAACCAACAAAATCAAAGCTTTCAAAAACACACAGCAATGTGATTCTTTTATTGAGTGAGAGTGAGTTTGTCAATCAGTGACATTAACAGATGTACTATTCGGCGTCTTATCCGGGACCTCCTTCCCTTGGTGTTTTTACACATAGAAAAGGCGAAAAAACATATTGCATTGTCCAGTTTTCTCTCAGAATGATGATCTGAGTTACTATTGCCATTCTCGATGCAGCATGAATGACATACAATGGTGACATTTTTCACAATCACGACAAACAATCAAATACTGCCCTAAACTCAATTGCGGAAAGGCAGCGCTATCCTGCCAGTATGGCGGATAAACAACGCAGTTTCCCAGAACTCAACGCGGCGTTACGTCTCATTCTCATTCTTTATTATTTACAAAAGTATTCAGAACGTTAAGTAAAGAGATCGAAATGAAGGGGAAAAAAATGAATATAATCGAATATAAAAATATAACCAATAATAATAGGCTAATAATAATAATAATAATAATAATATACAAATATTACAGGAAAAAGACGATCAGTTAAGGACTTACAAGACTGTAGGATGGATAAAAATGTTTTTATATTTTATATTATGCACTTTATGTAACATTTATTCATGATAAACTTCATTTGAATGCTGGCTATCGCATGTAATACAGTCCGGTAGCCAAGGTTATGGTTAATATAATAATTTAATAATGTAATAATTTATATAATAAATAATATAATAATTTCTTAATTCAAAATAAAATATGAATGAATCCATCTCTGATAATCCCAGGTTGCTATGGTCACACGCACCATACACATAATATCAAACATCCACACCAATGGTATACCAACTTCTAGTTAGCAAAAGCAAGAAGTGGGAGTAAGTCATACATGTGCAAGTCACAAGTAAGTCTCAAATCTTAACCTTAAAGTCTCAAGCAAGTCCTAGACAATTTTTGTGAGAATCAAGCAAGTCACTGTCAAGTCATACAAATGTTTGATGATTTAACTGAATTGATATATTAAAATAATTTAAAACTACGTATGGACTATGGGAGCTTTATTTGCAACAACAAAAAAAATTGCAATATGCATTTCTACTCAAAAGGTGTCCACATACAGCTGAGTTGTTAATACAATTAAAATCTATAAAATAAATAAATAAATAAATAAAAATGAAAACTACATAGCCTAAACATGTAAATGTAACTGAAATTAGTCCAACATAAAAGCATGAAAAGTATTTAGGTACAGCTGTTTCAATATGCCTCAAACATTGCAGAAGACCATGAAAAAGTATTAAACAATTCAAGTGTAATGGTTTCTATGCCACCAAATGGCATTCTTCAAACAGGCATCACCTTTATGGGACATGAACACATCTTTAAGTTAGATCCTTCCTTTTTAACAAAAGAATAACAATGTAGCAGTACTCTACCTCTGACGTAATTCATTAATAGAGGGAGTGTCTTTTTTTAATTACGCTCATTTGGTAGCATATAAAAGGGGCCGTAGTGTCGCTATGTGTGTGCGTCTTTTCTGCGTCAGCAAGAGAGTCACCTTACTTCCGGCGGGGCGTGTGAACTATTGCGAGGGTGGACTGAGGAGCTTTTCGGAACGCCTTAAGCCATGGCTGCTTCCATGGAGATGCATTTAATATGCAACAGTCGCCGTGCCGTGTGAATCACATTACAAGTATGTTTTGACTACGAGCGTTTTAATTGTGTGACAGTTAGTGGCTTGGCTCGTTCAATTTGTCTTGTTTTACATTTCAAGGTGCGGGCCAACGTGTACGGGACGTTGCAGTGGGCTTTGGGTCTTGTCTAAACCTTTGTGGAAGCCTGTCTGCTGGCTGTTCCGGTTTTCTGCATTCGTTTCGCTGTAGAGATACATTATCATACCTTGTCAGAGTGATGATTATCCTGTTTCGGGGAATCGAGGGGATACGGGTGCCGGCGTGGTTGAACGCTTTGTGTTCATTCCGAGAGATCGACGCTGTCCAAATTTTAATGGCAGGTCTGGTATCTGTATTGACGAGTGGGTCGAGGAAGCCAGAGCGTGTATGCATATTCGTAATATGACGCCTGCTGAGCAGGCCTTTTTTTCTGTATGATCATCTTGAAGGAGAAGCCTGAGACAAGATTAAATATCGGTCAAGTGCTGATAAAAGTGACCCAGATAAAATTATTTCGGCTTTGCGTGAAATATATGGTTGTGTAGAGTCGTATATTACGCTACAGGAAATATTTTTTTCTCGGCGGCAACATGAGGGCGAAACATTGTTAGAGTTCTCCCTGGTTTTGCTAAGTCTTTTTGAGAAGGTTAAAAGCCAGTCGCCACACATTATTTCCAATGGCGATACTGTTGTAAGAGATCAGTTCGTTGAATGTGTGTCCATTAATGCACTTCGTCGAGAGTTGAAACAATTGATAAGACGTCAGCCCACTGTAACGTTGTTAGAGGTCCGGGGGGAAGCAATTCGTTGGGAAAGGGAGGGAATGCCAGGTGGTGCCCGGGGCCGAAGTCAGTCGGTCCCTTTGGTTAGTGGAATTCAGTATGAGGTTCGGGGAAGCTCTGGATTGAGTTCGGCTCGGGGGAGTCAGTCATCCGAACTAAGTGAGCTGCGAGAGATGTTGCATCAGCAGCAACGGCAGATAAATCTGCTCACCCAAACTATAGCCCGTAACCAGAATATATTTTCACGTGGTCGTGCGTCTCGTCCATCCCAATTGATCTGTAGAAGGTGTCAACAACTGGGTCATTTTGCACGAGAGTGTGACGGGGAACGCTCTCGCCCTCCGTCACGTCCTTTTGTCGCTTCCTTGCCTGGTGAACAAAGGCTCTTGTCTGGCACTAATTCTTCGGAAAACTAGTTCCTAACTGCAGAGCCACAGTTCACAAAACTGCAGAGCCACAGTTCGGTAGGGAGCACACATGGCTCTCATGTTTTTAATGGTGACGAGTCGGCATCCCGCTTAGTTTCCTCATGTCCACATCTTGTTGTTAATACTGGGGGTGTCTCGGTACCCTGTTTGATAGATACTGGTTCCATGGTGTCAACCATTACAGAAACCTGTTTTCAGCTGGGATTTGAGCCATGGGGCCAGGATCGGTTGCGATCATGTCACTGGCTGCAGCTCCGTGCCGCTAATGGACTCGAAATTCCATATATTGGGTATCTTGAACTAGACATTGAATTGTGCGGCAATAAAATTTCTGATTGTGGGGTGTTGGTGGTCCGTGATCCCCCGGGGGGTGGCACAGATACATTTGGCATTCTGGGAATGAATGTACTTAGTCGCTGCTACCGCGAGCTTTTTGGTCATCACGGATCCACTTTATTTGAGCTACCGTTTGTGGCTCAGGATTCAAAAATTGTCCGGGCACTCCAAGATTGTCAACAAGTTACTCGCACTTTAGATGGTGGCAGTAATGTGAAGGTAAGGGGGCATAGTGTGTCGCATTTCAGGGGGCACTTTGAAATTTGTGACCGCAACGTGTTCGTCCTCGCTTGCGGGCAAAACCGTGCTATTTGAGCCCCTTGAGACTGGTTTGCCTGCAGGGCTATTGGCCTCGCCCTCCTTGGTGCAGGTAAATGGTGGTACGGTTTCGGTCCCTGTCGTTAATGTTGGCACCGTGGATGTAGTGCTCTCTATCCCACTACGGTCATAGGAAAGTTGAGGGAAGTATACTTGGTGGCTTTACCCGCTGGATTGACTGAAGTGTCATCGGTGACCGCGTGGGTAGCTTCCTGCGACGTTTCAGTTACGTCTGAGCAGATTGAGTCGGCCGATTTAGGAGGGTTGTCGGTGGAGGAACAGGAGCAGGTTAGGGCTCTCCTTAGTGAGTACCAAAGTGTGTTCTCTATACACGAAGGGGACCTGGGTTGTACTAACCTCCTCTCTCACGAGATCCCCCTAACTGATGATATTCCGGTTCGACAGCGTTATAGACGCATTCCGCCATCGGACTATGAGTTGGTAAAGACCCACATTAGCCAGCTGCTTGAAGCGCAAGTTATTCAGGAGAGTTGCAGTCCATACGCCTCTCCAGTCGTGTTGGTGAGGAAGAAGGACGGTAGCCTGCACATGTGCGTCTACTATCGTCAGCTTAAATCCAAGACACGTAAGGACGCTTTCCCGTTGCCTCGTATTGAGGAAACATTGGATTCATTTACAGGGGCGCACTGGTTTTCCACTTTAGATCTGACCAGTGGGTATAATCAAGTTCCTGTCTCTAAATCTGACCGTCCCAAGACCGCCTTTTACACACCCTTTGGGCTATTTGAGTGGAATCGGATGCCCTTTGGTGAAGAGAGCGGTGGTCCTAGAACCAGTACAGGCGACCACGTTGAGTGCAATGCAGGCTTTGCCGAGTCGTTCGGCACCTGACATTATTGCCCTCCAGGAGGTAGACCCAGTTATAGGGGAAGCCTTGACGTTTTGGCGGCAAGGCCAATATCCAGGGCCGCAAGAGCGGCGACTCTTGCCTAAGCCGGTGAACATGCTGCTTCGACAATGGGACCGGTTAGTGGAGCAAGAGGGCCTGTTGTATCGCAAGGCTTTCCGTCCTGATGGAGGGGAAGGGGTGCTTCAGGTCGTGGTGCCGGTGGCCTTGCAGCCAGAGGTATTGACCTCATTACACCAGCACCATGGACATCAAGGTGTTGAACGCACCCTAGAGCTGGCACGGCAGCGGTGCTACTGGCCAGGCATGTCCTCTGATGTGGCCCATTGGGTTCAGGAGTGCGAGCGGTGTCAGCAAGCCAAAGATGTGGCACCAGTTGTTCGAAGCTACATGGGGCATTTGTTGGCCTCCCGCCCAAATGAGATAGTGGCTATCGATTTTACAGTGTTAGAGCCATCTCAGGCTGGGCAGGAGAATGTGTTAGTGATGACTGACGTATTCAGTAAATTTACAGTGGCGGTTCCCACCTGGGATCAGCAGGCTGGAACCGTGGCTCGGGTCTTGGTGGAGGAGTGGTTTTTTAAATATGGGGTCCCTGGGCGGATTCATTCCGACCAGGGCCGCAGCTTTGAGTCTAACCTGATTCAGCAGCTGTGCAGTCTCTACAAGGTGGGTAGGTCTCGCAGCTCTCCATACCATCCGGCTGGTAATGGCCAGTGTGAAAGGTTCAATCCTTACACAACTTGTTGTGAACCTTACCCAAAGAGAGACTGGGCATCTTGCCTAGCGCAGGTGCTGTTTTGCTATAATACCACTCCCCACCAGGCCACTGGTGAGTCTCCCTTCTTTTTAATGTTTGGGCAAGAACCAAGGTTGCCTATAGATTTTTTGCTTGGCCAGATACAAGAGCCGGTCGTGGGTCGAGTACACAGGTGGATAGAGGAGCATCAGGCACGGCTACAGGTTGCCATTGAGGGTGCTCGGGAACGGCTGCAGGTTGTGGCAAGCCGTCGTAAGGCAAGACACGATCAACGGGTGAAGGAACTACCATTGAGTGAGGGCCAGTTGGTCTACCTGCGAGACTATGGGGTCCGGGGTCGCCACAAGATCCATGATCTGTGGAGTTCCACTGTGTATCAGGTAGTTAAAGCCCCACTGACTGGCGGTTCAGTGTATACAGTAGCCCCGGTAAGTGACCGGAGTCAGGTTCGGCATGTCCATCGTTCTGCATTAAAGCCTCGAGCCCAAGGGGAAGTAGCATCGCCTGATCTCCCCGAGAGTGTGGTTGAGTTGTTGATGCCCCTGGAGGCCGAGGGAGAATTGGAGGATGGGGATCTGGCCTATATGGTGTCTGAGGCTCCATCTATGGGTTGCGAAGGGACCGCTGCAAATACGCATCCATCGGGGGCAGTACTTGTTACTGCTCCACTTGCGGACGATTCTGCGGTAGTATCTACAGCAGAGGCCAGTGCAGGTTTATTGCCTGGGTTAAGGTCCTCTTCCCTGGAACTGTCTAATTCTTCTGTGGTGGTCCCACGCCGAACAGGGCGAGTAGGGGCAGGTCAACATTCCAATGTGCATCACCTACCACGAACTATGGGGACCAGGGATGTAAGAGTGCCGGACTCTCCGGCGTGTGGGGCTAATGCCGTTATGGCTTTGTTTAGGCCGTGGAATTAGGGTCTTGTGTGATAAGACTCTGTAGATGTTTCACCGTCGGGACGACAATGACAAACGGGGGGGTAGACTGTAGCAGTACTCTACCTCTGACGTAATTCATTAATAGAGGGAGTGTCTTTTTTTAATTACGCTCATTTGGTAGCATATAAAAGGGGCCGTAGTGTCGCTATGTGTGTGCGTCTTTTCTGCGTCAGCAAGAGAGTCACCTTACTTCCGGCGGGGCGTGTGAACTTTTGCGAGGGTGGACTGAGGAGCTTTTCAGAACGTCTTCCATGGAGATGCATTTAATATGCAACAGTCGCCGTGCCGTGTGAATCACATTACAGGTATGTTTTAAATGCAAGCGTTTTAATTGTGTGACAGTTAGTGGCTTGGCTTGTTCAATTTGTCTTGTTTTACATTTCAAGGTGCGGGCCAACGTGTACGGGACGTTGCAGTGGGCTTTGGGTCTTGTCTAAACCTTTGTGGAAGCCTGTCTGCTGGCTGTTCCGGTTTTCTGCATTCGTTTCGCTATAGAGATACATTATCATACCTTGTCAGAGTGATGATTATCCTGTTTCGGGGAATCGAGGGAGACTGGATTGTACGACTCGGTGGTTGGATTGGACCGGCAGATCAGCGTTATTAGGTTGTTGCAGCTTCTGTGTAGTCGCACAGTGCCTGCGTTCCTCTAACTGTTTACATTTACAGCGTTTAACACCCGCAGGATCAGCTGGACCGTGGTTTGGGACCTGTGGTGTGGTGCCTTTTTTTTCCATCTGTTGTAAATGTGTTGTGAGTAGAAAACTTCAATTAAAGTCTGAAGCTAAGCGGCGTGTAATAGACGATCAGTCACCTCACTGCTATCAGTCATTTTCTGAGTTTCTTTTATTTTTATTTGTGATTTGATTCAAGTTGTATTTTGTTTTTTTGTGGTTCTTTTCTTTCCTTTTCTTATTGTGTTTTGACCTGGGGTTATTTTGTATTCTTTTTCTTTTTTTTGTAACCCTGTTGACTACTGTTGCCTGGTTTTAGTTGGTCGGCAAATTGGTTGTTGCTGTGGCCGGATGCAGCGTGTAAAATTGTTGTGTAATGTGTTTTTAAGACCATTAAGTGTTCGTTTGGTTTAATTTTTTTCTTTTTTTCTTCAGAATTGGGGTGGCCAGTTGCAGAGGATTGGCGTCTCCCTGTGTTGTGGTGGTGGGTTTTTGGCCTGAATGCTGTGCTCACAGTGAGGTGTGGCGTTCTGTGGTGTGAGTGTGCACGTATGATTGCTGTCTCCATCCTGCTTAGAGGTGCCAGCCCCAATTTCTGAAGCGGTAATGTTTACGCATTGCTAGTGTGACCTCTTTATTTTGTTGTTTGGTATGTTAAAGTTTTTTATGGTTTCAAAATAAAGTGTTAATTCTTTTTACTCAACCCATGTCTGATACCTGACTCAGCCGTAACGAACTTGTGAGCCTTGTTCTAATGTGAAGGGCTTTCCCCGGAAACAGGCCCCCGGGTGGCGTAGTCGGTAATTGGGTAGCAGTCCCTTTATTCTTGTGGTCTGTGTATCCGTGTTACAGTGTGTGTGTGCAAGGGTTAAGAAGTGATAAAACCTTCTAGCACACCTAGTTAGGAATGCCACAACAACAAGAAAAAAAAAATATTAATAACTCAATCACACAAACCTTGCACCTGTTTATAATGTACATTATTATTCTGTTTGTGTGTGAGTATGTGAGTGTGTGAGTGAGTGAGTGAGAGAGTGAGATTTATTAATATTCAGTGTTGGGGGTAACGCATTACCAGTAACGCGAGTTACGTAATCAGATGACTTTTTTCAAGTAACTAGTAAAGTAACGCATCACTTTTTAATTTACAAGAGAATATCTGAGTTTTTCAAATAAGGAACGCGTTACTTTTTTTTTTCCAATTTATTGATTGACAGCTCTCCTGTCCCCATGTTGAGAGAAATCAGAAGATGTTACTGTAGTTCTAAAATAAATATGAATATGCATTAATTCGTCTCACTCACAAAAAAAAACAACAGATTCAGTATTCCTCAAAATGAAAACAAAATAATGCAACTCAGAATATGATGTGCTGTCAGGGTTGCGGATGAAAGATGGAGCGAGGAATCAATATTGCAGGAAGATAAGGGCTTTTATTAAAGACAGAAACAAAACAAACAAAAACTACCCCGTGGGAGAAAAACAGGCTGGCAAGGCAGGATCAGGACACGACACGACACGACACGACACGACACGAGGATACATTCAATGGTGATACGATGACAAACTGGCCCGGGACTGCAAACACAAGGAGAATAAATGTGTTTGTCTGTGTATGCATGGTTGGGTTCGCAAGTCTGTATGATTTTTTTTTGTTTGTGTGTGAATGTGTGAGTGTGACTGTATTTGTGTGTGTGTGTGTGTGTGTGTGTGTGTGAGTGAGTGGTGATTTGAGTGAGTGTGATTTATTAATATTTGTGAGTGAATGTGTGTGTGTGCGCGTGTATAAGTGAAAGTGTATTGTTTGTTTGTTTGTGCATGGTTGTGCTTGCAAGTTTGAGTTTGTTTTTTTTTTTGGTTTGTTTGTGTATGCATGGTTGGGTTTGCAAGTCTGTATGATTTTTTTTTCTCTTTCTTTCTGTGTGTGTGTGTGTGTGTGTGTGTGTGTGTATGTATGCGTATACAATATATTTATGTGCATCCCCATAAACTATCCATAAGCTTTTCTCTCAAAGTCTAACACTGAAGACCAATTATTAGACACTGTACACATGCATATACTAAATGCTATTGCCAAAAAAAGCTGACATTTCCTTATAAAGGGTGAATAACCATTTACAATGCATTACACTTGCAAAAAAATTAATTTGATAGTGTTCACAAACTGTATTTTAATGCAGTCAAATTCTCAATAAAACTGTTTTCACTGGTATATTTTTCAGTTTCTGTTGTAGGACAACGTGATGAATATGAAATAGAGACTTCTTTGGAAAAAAAGTTGTTAAAGGGGTCTGAAAAGTCGCTAAAACTAACGACAAAGTCACTAAGTTGGCAACACTGTGTCCACGCTCTTACGTTAGCTCTCTCTGCTTGCCTGCTGCGTCATTTGGTTAAGTCGCGGAGCGCTCAAAAACAAACACACATTTATTGAACGAAAGACAAGTTATTTCGAGTCATTTAACTCAAGTCCGAGTCAAGTCTCAAGTCATAAATATCAAGTCAAAGTCAAGTCAAGTCTTTTATGAATATTTGTCAAGCAAGTCTCAAGTCCTAAAATTTGTCATGTGATTCGAGTCCCCCACCTCTGGCAAAAGCTAATCAAGACCGTGATACAATCTTTATTCCACTTTAATTTTATAAAAAATGCCTCTAATTAAAGCCAAATTAAGATGTTTATGAAACTTTATGACTTATAAATAATATTGAATGAGTGTTTGTTGTGCATCAAAATAGATCATGCATTTGTATCAATAAATCATCATTGTGTATCATCCAGGTACACAGTGCAACACATGGTCAAAGAAGAGATGACAGAACAACATCAGTGTAGGTTGCAAAATGTTTATTAGGCCACTGATATGGTGGTGGATGTTATTTCATTCATTGCCAGAGGATGGCAGTTTTAAAACTTAAAAGGTAACAGAAGAGCATAGCAATAAATAATTGAAATGGTAGTTGGTGCACATGTATCTATGCTACTATTGTAAATAAGTGGAGATGCAATCATCCAGGTGTTCTGGGATTTTTGGTTTCACTGGCAAATGGAACCTTAAACCTTGTGATAATCTTCATTTGTAAACTACAAATGAAGAGCTCATCGAACTGAAAACAATGTATACAGCTAACTGAGGTTTGCTATACTTTATCCCAGCATTACACAAAGAATGCAATCATTCAGTCAGTGATAGTGTTGTGCCCATTTTGACCCTCTGTCAATACTAGGGGGGTAATAATCTGGCAGGGGGTCAGAATTTGGCACAACAACGGCTCCACAAAAGTTTGTGTGAACAAAAATGTGCACTGCAAACTAATAAAAATATTATAAACTGTTATGAAATGATGAACAAATGTAGCTTAGGCATAAGTTTGTGCAACCCTGAAAATATATTTACCTCTTTTGAAATATCCCATTAAATCGGCTCATTCCCTAAAAGTGGCAGTTTTAACAAGCTATAAAAAATGATCTGTGGAATATTTTGAGCTAAAACTTCACATACACACTCTGGGGACATCAGAGACTTATTTTACATATTGTAAAAAAGGGCATAATAGGTCACCTTTAATAATCTGGCATAATTGCAAAAATGTCTCGGTTATGTATGGTAACCCTCGTTCCCTGAAGGACGGAACGGCCAATGTCACGTCGGATTACCGACGAATTGGGATCCCTAACAAAGGGCCACAGGTACTGCCCCTTCCAGTGTCCCGTGGAAGCCACCTGCACCCCTACTTTTTGGAATAGGCCAGGGCTTACCACAAGAGGACCAGCTCCTGCTTGCTATGGCACTACCCAATCAGTAAGACTGGATAACACTGGGAAAACGTACCCATTCCACTTGGAACAGGGACGTTGCGGAAGCTCCAACCTTCCCGAAGGAGGTTTCGGAAGCAAATACACATATGAACATTCCTTAGGTG
>NW_015539825.1:235959-244670 GCF_001515605.1 Sinocyclocheilus anshuiensis | reverse complement strand
AAGACTATAGAATCTAGCGAACGTGTTAGGGGTCGCCCAGCCCGCAGCTCTACAGATATCCGCCAGCGAGGCGCCACGAGCCAGCGCCCAGGAGGATGCAACACTTCTAGTTGAGTGAGCTCGCAACCTGAACGGGCAGGGCACACCCTGTGCCTGATAAACCAGGGTGATGGCAGCCACTTTCCAGTGGGCCATCCTCTGCTTGGAGATGGCATTCCCTTTCTGCCGGCCTCCATGACAGACAAAGAGCTGGTCTGAGGTACTGAAGCTTTGTGTCCGGTCTATGTAGCACCTTAAGGCTCGGACGGGACAGAGCCGGGGGTCTTCTCGGTGAGAAGAACACCACTCAATGAACAGGTTCCACTTCAAAGCGTAAGCATGTCTCGTAGATGGTGCTCTTGCTGATGGTGTCAACTACAATTGGGGTAGGTCGCCTAGACCCTCCGCGTCCCGTCCAGGCGACCTCAGATGCTTCTGACTCCAAAGAAGGAGGTGGCGGGTGAGTTGTGACATGCGATGGGAGCGCAGACCACCTTGTCGGTTGATGTACGCAACGGTTGCAGTGTTGTCCGTGCGGACTAGTACATGCTTGCCTTGTAAGCACCCTTTGAGATGGATCAAGGCAAGGTGCACTACCAGCAACATTGATTGAATGTATTCAAGCAGTTTAACACCGACTGAGCACATTCCTGCGTGAGGCGTGCTGTCTGTTTGACCGAGTCTAACTCTATACCGAGAAAAGAGATCCTCTGTATCGGGGAGAGTTTGCTCTTTTCCCAGTCTTCATATCGGCTGGAGGGACCGGCTCTATCGCATCCTTCGCCAGCAGGACTGCGATCTCTGCACGCAAGACAGGGGCATCTGCTGCTTTCACTTAAGTAAAGTGGACGCCCCTGAACTTGGGAGGGCGCCGGGCGAACTGAATCGCATAGCCGAGCCTGATGGTTCGAAGAAGCCATCGTGACGGGCTGGGTAGCGCTAGCCAGGCTCCCAGACACCGCGCAAGTGACACCAACGGAACTACAGGCGTACCCGCAGTGGGGCAGCGAGGAAGAAAGCAGGGACCCGGCCCATGCATCTCGTAGCCGGTCCGAGGCGGGGTCTGAATGTGTGTAATACTGACCTGCGTTCGAGCAGAGGGTGCGTGGGTAGTCCGTTGGTTCGTCCTCCTGATCCGCCCACTGCTGTTCACTGGCAAGAGAGGAGGGTGAGTGTGATACAACACTGGATTGTCCACAACCCCCCGTCCCCTCTGGGGACCCAGAGATCTCCGCCCGGCCCTCCTCCGGGGGAGGGAGTGGTTGCTTACCATCTCCTGAAGAGCAGGTCCCTCCACCTCTGGGTTGCCCGTCTCAGGGTCTCTTGCTCTTTCACTTGCCACCAGGTTTGGCGGGGCGGCTGCCCTGCGACCGGCTCCACGGCGCAACTTTGCTGGAGGCCGCGGGGGCGGTGGCAGGGGGCCGCCCTCGATGACGGCAGCAGCTGCACGCAGGATGCCTGATGGCCTCAGTCTGCTTTTGGGCAGCGGAGAACTGCTGGGCAAAGTTCTCCACTGTGTCGCCGAAAAGACTGGTCTGGGATATGGGGGCGTTCAAGAATCGTGTCTTGTCCGTCCCGCACATGTTGGCCAGACACAGCCAGAGATGGCGCTCCTGGACCACCATAGTTGACATCGCACGACCCAGAGACCGCGCCGTAAACTTCGTCACTCGTAGCACGAGGTCCGTCACGGTGCGGAGCTCTCTGAGAACTTCCAGGTCATGACCCCCCTCGTGCAAGTCCCTCAGTGCCTTGGCCTGGTGCATTTGCAAAAACGCAGTAGCGTGTAAGGTGGAGGCAGCTTCTCCACAGGCCGTATAAGCATCGCTGGCCAGCCGAGTACCTACAGACCCGGGAGGGGAGGCACGGTTCTCCCTGCCGGTTGGAGGCGGTATTAGGACACAAGTGCATCACAACCGACCGCTCCACCGGGGGGACCCTTGTAACCCCCTAGCTGCCCCATATAAATTTTCAAAAAAAAAAAAAAAAAAAGCTACATTTTGAAAAAGCGTGCTTTAGTTGTTGTTATAAGACTGATTTTATAATGTCTATTATATAAATCTACATGGAAAACTTGTGAAAAGATGTATACCTATATGGAAATGGCATATGAGCCAATGAGTGGTCTTTTGCAGACACATAGTAGCTTTAGTTGAAATAGGGGTTATGCGCAACAGACTTCC
Organism: Sinocyclocheilus anshuiensis; assembly: GCF_001515605.1. NCBI lineage: Eukaryota > Metazoa > Chordata > Actinopteri > Cypriniformes > Cyprinidae > Sinocyclocheilus > Sinocyclocheilus anshuiensis. The sequence continues at coordinate 242,448 of NW_015539825.1, read as the reverse complement.
GTATTCTGTTAACCGGGTCTTGTCACTCCCGGTTCAAGCGGTTTGCATATGCTTCGTTAAATATGAAGCAGTTTTACTCAAGATGCCTTCAAAGTAGATACCAAAGATTATCGACAAAGTTTTTTATCGACTGAATGCAAGCGCTTATTGTGATAGAAAACACTGTAACGGTTTCCAATGATTACAAAATATTTTTGTTTGTTGGGGTGGTAATATTTTATAGGCCTATTAATAAGGAAGGGGGCCCAAAATTTTTTTTGCCTATGCCACGATAAGAGGTAAATCCGGCCCTGGTTATCAAAATGAATAAAAATGATAAATGTAGATCTTCTTTAAAATTACTTTTACATAAAATGTTATTTTATATATAAAAAAAAAATAATAATAAAATACCATAAATCCCCCCAAAACTGTAGAAACATTAAAACAAGTAATGTGTTAACTCAGATACAAAGCGATCAGTCACAATTTATTTTGTTCAAACATGCCGTTTAGGGGGCAAATCTAGTGATTATTTAATCCCTGTGGGCATGCAAAGGGGACATCGAGGGGGTGCTAAAGAGTTAGCGAAAAAAAATAGTGAAATTTAAAAAAGATGTTACAAAATAGTGATGTTAAAGTGTTATCATGGTTATAACCCTGGTTCCAAAGGTACAAAAAGTACAAAACTTCTATTGCTGTCCACTTTCAGAACTTACTATACTCTGAGAAGTCCAGTGAGCACCTCATTTAACATAATCCCTCCAGCTAGTATAAGCAGCATGAAGAAAATCACAAGTCCTCGACAGACAACCAGCTGTTTGGTGGTCAAAACCGCACCAACTGTGACCAATGCAACAGCATTTGCTATTCCTCCTCCTCCTTTACTGAGCCCTTCGAAGTCTGTGTTTGCATCTGTCTGGCCTTCTTCAATGTGCTGGGACTGCTGTGGTACTTCTGTACAAGGACAAACAAAAGACAACATAATCAGTCAATAGACAAAGTCCATGATGAAATCAACAATTTGTTGTTTTCCACTACCTTCTGTACAGCCTTTATTTTCCATAGCAAACTATTAATATTTGGTCTCAACACCTGCTCTGATTAAAGCCTGAAAATAAGAAGATAAAGACTGCAGTCATCATCTATACTATATAGATGTGGATGAAGAAAAATTACCCACCTCTTGAGTTGCTTTTTTCCAGTCCAGTCTGCAAATGAGGATGATGAAGAACAAAGACTGTAGGAAAACACAACCAAAAAACCCAATCCACAGACCTAACAATAAAAAGGTAAGATGAGAGGAGGACGATGGAGGTATTCAGCATGGTAATGCTGTTTATTGGCTCAGTTACAGTACTTAGAGCAATAGTGTACAGCGTTAAATAGCTGTCACTACAAAAAGCACCAGAACCTAAGGAAACCTGTTATCTACACTAAAAATAACGTTTTTTATTGGCATCTATGGTTCCACAAAGAACCTTTAACATCCATGGAATATTTCTATCACACAAAAGCTATAGAGAAAAAAGTTTCTTCTGATTGTTAAAATGTTCTTCACACTAAGAAAAAAAAGTTATTTTAAGAACTGTTCACAGAAAGGTTCTTTGGGGGAATCCAAACGGTTCTTCTATGACATCGCTGAAAAACACCCCTTTTTTAACCTTTATTTTTAAGAGAGTACCTACTACAGTATGGAAAGGCATCACATTAAAATAAATAAATAAATAAATGTCTCTTTTGTTATTCCAAAGCAAATCATAGGGCCAGCATACATTCTTAAAAATTACAGCTATTTCCAATTAGTGTTGTCAAAAGTACCGAGCACTTACACAGATACACACGGGAGCATTTGAAAGCCAAATCTACCGAGTCTATAAGTGAATCTGACAGACTCTGCTTTCAAACGCTCCCGTGTGGAGTCCGAAGCGCTGGGTGAAGTGCTTGAACAGATGCTCATTGTAGCCAATCACAGATATATCTGTTGAGCGTGTGAACACAATGGGCAATCAGAGCTGTTTGAGAATCCAGAAATGCTGGTAAATCACTTTGAATAAAAGCATTGTCAAATACATAAATGTAAAAACTTCAACAAAATGGAGGATATCTGATTTTGAAGATACAAGCCCTGCAGCTGATACATAAAGGCAGCCTGTAGGTTAATAAATAAATAAATGTTGCTGGAAACAGGCAGGACAACTGAACTAAGCAAGCAAGCAAGTAAATGAATAAATAAGTTTGTCATTATTTACTAATTCTCATGCCATTCTAAAACTTTTTCTTTCAGATAATAGAGATATTTTTCCTCAAAACACAAAATACTTTGGCAACTGTGAAGCTCCAAAAAAGGTTTAAAAGAACCACAGAAGCTGTTAATGTGACCTGTGTGAAATATTTTTGTAAAGTCTTATAAAGTGAAAATCAAGCTTTGTGTGAGGAACAGAGTGAAATTTAGAGTTGAAAATCATATAGGTTTGGAGCAGCATGAGCTTAGATGATTACTTTACATTTACAGTTTTATGGTGAACGGTTCCTTTAAAGTTTGTGAACGTTTAGTGTTAATTGCAGTGTAAATGATAGTGTGCAAAAAAGTTGAATGTGTCACTTACAAGCAGAGCAGGCATGACTATTTTTACATAGAGTTGTGGCACTATTGAGAGAAAAAATAATAATCACACAGTTAAAGCATCTTGTTAAAACCAGTTTATTTCATAATACTTTTATCATTTACTACCAACGTTTTGCTTGACAAGAACATTAATGCATAACATCCAGTAAATGTTGAACCTGTCAGACCTGGCCACACTGGGACTCTGTCGGACAGCCAGCAGGATGGGCTCTGTGTTGATGAGCAGCGCCCAGCAGGGGAAACAGGCCAACAAAAGGATGAGAATCCCTCTCTGCAGTATCACACCCACACGCTTCAGATTATTACTGTCAAACGTCTGGAGGACACAATTAAATTCAGATGAACTCCTGAGTACATTAATGATACTCACATTACTGAACATTCACTATCAGACCTGAGAGATGAGTGTATCGCATGCAGATGCCAATCCAGAGCCGATGGAGATGCCGGTCACATTAATAAATAATGTTTTAATAAATGCCACTATAATTAAGTTATTTTGTGAACTCACAGCAATAGCCAGAGCCACACTGGCCAGTTTCGTTTTCCCCAAGTGTCCACAGAACACAGTGCTGATGAAGCTGATCAGAAAGATCATCAGCTGAGATATAAACTGCACAAAGAGGAGAACATATACTGTATAACAGCTACAATGCATTTTCACTAATTGTCAGTTAAAATTCATTATAAGGCCTTAATTTGACTCTACATTGGATCTTAAATGACATATATGAACATTGCTGTCAGCTAAACTAAACATGGCACATTACATTTATTTGAAAACATATCGAAGAGTTAAACAATTAATAGATAAACTAAATTAATTATTATACTTAAAATAATTATTTCAATAACTCAATACTAATTCAATGCTGATATGTATGTGTATACACACACATATACATATCAGCATTAAATTGAGTTATTGAAATCATTTTATATATATCATTTTATATATAATATATAAACGTTTCGGCTGATCAAAGTTCTTCTTAAAAGGTGCAGTGTGAATAAAATACAAAATTATTCATTTACTTTTGACACTGTCAATATTCACACAACCACTGGTCCAGCCAGTTTTAGCAGCTCTATAATTTCTTCTTTATAATTTACTGGTAACTTCTTAGTTTTCTTCAACATTCATCACAAACAATCTGTGAATTTGACTGAGCATCATGACTTATCTCCTGTTTTGGGTATACATTTATCTGGGTTTCTGCGTTAATACTGTCCATTTCCATTTTTGGATCCAGTCCCCTGTGACAACAAAGCACTAACTTTTACTTGGTTAACCATAAAACAAATACATCTGCATATATATTCAAATAAAATATATACCTTAAAGGTCTGCTACAGGGAGTCTTTTCAAAAGAAACACTTTGAAAACTGTCGATCAGAAGTTTCTTCCTGTTGTAGTACACAAGGTTAGTATATATACAGCAGTCATAGCAGGTTTCATTAAAGGGACACCAACATCATCCTGAAGAACCCCAAATAACATCCATCTAACACTGAAAGTTCCCTCTGTGCTCAGACCAGGTCATCATGTGATGCTGATAGCTGTGTGAGCTGGTCGTTACATTTGCATTATGAAAACCTTGTGTGATAAGACAATTTGAGCAGGACTTTTTTCTAGGATGCCTTTCTCTAGAAATGCATCTAGAGTTTAAACACTTACACATAAGAAATTAAGGAAAGTTATATTGGTAGTAGTTTATTATTGTATAAAAAATACTTTTTAAGTAGTTTAATCATTTATACCTTTTTATTATTTTAAGTTTTATACATGTGAACGTTATGATCAAATAAATTAAACAAAATAAGTACTTTCTAGAGATTATGTCAAGAAATGCCGAAGATGCCGAAAGTGGGTCAGGTCAGAATATAGTTATATTATTCTTCCAAAACTGCAAGACAGAGACAAGGTCCCTGAATAAAAATATATTCAGCATGATTTCTGTGCTTTATCTCAGCAACCACTGGAGGGCTTACTTTCACCTCTTTCAAGTTTGTAAAAGGCCTTTTGTCTTGGTTACACTCAAGAATGTGAGGAGCTTGTGGACATTTAACATAATCCTGCACAGACTTTGAATATTTCTGATGTTCATATGGACAGAGTCTAAAATGATCAGGAGTTCAGGGTACAGATGGTATGTCAGATCATATTAAAGGAATAGTTTACCCAAAAATTTAAATTAGCTGAAAATGTACTCACCCTCAGGCCATCCAAGATGTTGAGGAATTTATTGGAAGATATTTGGAGAAATTTAGCATTACATCATTTGCTAACCAATGGATCCTCTGCAGGGAATGGGTGGCATCAAAATGAGAGTTCAAACAACTGATAAAAACATCACAATCCAAAATCCACATAACTCGACTCCATCATTCAATACCTTGTGAAGAGAAAAGCTCCATGTTTGTAATAAATCCACCATTAATATTTGCTTTTATCAGCTGTTTGGACTCTGATTCTGTTGGCACTTATTCACCGCAGAGGACCCATTAATGAGCAAGTGATGTAATGCTACATTTATCCAAATCTGCTCTGATGAAGAAACAAAATCATCTACATTTTGGATAGTTTGGGTGAACTATTCCTTTAGGGGTTTAAACAGGGTTCCCACTCTTTCATGAACACCAGATTCAAGGACTTTCAAGGACTTTTTAAAGCACCATTTATTTTATATCAAGCACCTATCAAATTCACACACCAGCATATGTAGTGTCATGAAAGACCTTACATTACTTAACATTTCACCACTTACACTTAACATTTACATTAAACATTTCAGAGTAATAATGTTTTTAATGTGTAGGTTTCATAAATTTAGACCGTTTTGAGCAGTTGTGTTCAAAGGAATTGAATGAAATCCATTGAAGTCAGTACTGGTAATATTCAAATACAATTTCTAAAATACTGATAAAATATACATCAAATTGGTTTTTGCTGTAGTTCTTGTACAATATTTAAATTCGAAAGAATTTCTTAATTTTTAAATTCATAAAAAGTGGTTAAATGTTGTAATAACATGGTAAAACCTGATAACATTAAAAATTTGCACATTCACTCAAAAGATACGTTACTCATTAATAAATAAACTCAAGTCAAAATAATTTTGCAAATTACTTTTTATTGTAAATCCCATTTTTAAATCTTTGACCTAGAGGAATGCAGCTGCTCAAACTTGCAGCTGCTCAAAATGTCAATATTCTTTGAAAATATTTCATGAACATTTTAAACCTTGTACATGTCTTCTAATTAAATGAGGGTCATTTTTTAGGATTTTTTAAAGTCTCTGAGAACCTGACACCTTGTAATTCTGGAGACTCCAGAAAGGTTGCAGTTCTGGAAAATGGTGGCGCTGGAGACTAAAAGGTCCCTGATGGTTTCACACCTAATTCTTCACATTAATTCTTAATTATTTTGCATTTAACTTTGGTATTTTCTTCTTCACCTGTTTTTTTTTCTGACCCTGCTGACCCAATTAGCATTTTGCTGACCAATGGTCATGTCTTAACTTAGCAATTTCTGTATTGCATTAGTTTTTAATATTTTTCATGGGGTTTTTAATCATTTTTTGACTTCTCAGTCACACCTTCTGATCAATAATCAAAAATTCTGATCAAGAATTAGCCTTCATAATACGAGCTGACATTTGACTCAAAGTGATTTCAGGGGCAGTTTCTTTATACGTTTGTAAATGCATTTTTATAATTGTATTAAATGCATGCAGTTTCCTCTAGGATTTTTTCCAGCTGTGGTGGCAGGACTATTTCTCATGGACCACGCGTTTGCGTTTTCATGTGGACGGAGGTTTTTTTTTAAACAGAAGAAGGAAAAACTCAGTTTATAAAAATACATGTGTACGTGTGAACAT
>NW_015539825.1:231797-235715 GCF_001515605.1 Sinocyclocheilus anshuiensis | reverse complement strand
ACCTCATGCACGGATCTAATATACTGTTACACTCTCAGCTTTCTCTGATACACTCTATGCTTACTTTTCTTTTTAGGAGGGCTTGTCCTTCTAATTAAAAAAAAAAAAATAGAAGCACTTTCTGATCAATAATCAAAAATTCAAAAAATTCGGATCAAAAATTAGCCTTCCTAATACGAGCTGACATTTGACTGCTTAAAGTGACTTACAGGAGTATTTTCTTTTTACCTTTGCAATGGCGGGCATGGGTGCAATTAAATTCATACATTCGTGTGAAGATTAATGTTTTAAATATAAAATTTTGAATACAGAAATATTAAATGATTTAAATAACTGAATTTATACGCTAAAAATTAAACTAAATCCACCAGCAGGTGGCAGTAAGTCACTGACTTTATCACTGAATCATTCATTCAATTGATTTGTTTGAACAGCTGATTCATTCAGGAATGAAATCTTTATGTATGGGTAATCATGAATCACTGACTCACTAGATTCGTTCAAAAACGCACTTTCATTCATGAATGAAACTCGGCTGTGTTTGCTTTTAGAGATGCGCAGCGGCTCAGCTGTTACTGTATTTGGTACCATTTTCGTTGATGAAATATATACAATAAGAATGTTTGCGGGAGCGTGATACACACGTTGCGGGAGTGGGCGGTAATGCTCAGAAATTCAGCGAGAGCGGGCTTAAGAAAACTGTCCGCGCATCAACACACAAGTTTTTTTTTTCTTGCTCCCCCATCTCCACCCCCAATCATTAGTGCCGCTTGTTCGGTCTTTGACAGAACATTTAGGACAATTTTTTAAATAGCGCCATAAACAACATTTATTTCAAATTTAATTCAAGCACTTTCAAGGACCTATGTTTGTTTTCAAGTACTTTCCAGGCCTTGAATCCATATGCCTGAAATTCAAGCACTTTCAAGTACTTTCAAGAAGCGTGGGAACCCTGTTTAAAAGACACCTTTACACACACACATATAAACAACTTTATATTTGTTCTTGGCAGATGTTTTTCTTACAGAAAAAAAAAATCATATAGTATTACAATGCATGCAGAAACAATAATTTGAACAAACTCCATAAAAATGTTCAGACAGTGGAAACAAATATTTGTTCCCTCCCTATTTAATTAAAACATTTTTTTAGATAGTCATGCAATAGAATTATTGCCATTAAAAATTTCTTTATTTTTTTTATTTGGGTTTCTGTTTTTGTCCTAAATGCACACATAAACATAATACAATTATCTTATATATATAAGGTAAAGCATATAACAGGTGGAGCTGGTAACAAAGAAACAAAGTTTGATGTAGAATTTAAATACATTTCAGTTCATAAACGTGATTTCTTTTACAATGCAAAAGCAACTGTAAGACATCAAACTAATCACTCTCCTCTTACCTTTTTTGAAGCTCTTTTACCTTTATCTCCAGTTGTTCATAAACACACACAACATTATGGGCCTACAGAAAGCAGTCTAAAAGTCAAAGTCCTATTTAAATTTGGAAAAATCCCATTTGAAAATGACTATTTACAAAAAAGATTTTTGTGAAAGAGTAATTCCCAGCAGGAGCATGTTGACTGCCTCATTTGGATGTGGTGTTGCCATGGGATGGAGCCTGTGGCTGGTGTTGCTGCTGTTGCTCCACGAGTGCTTGCTGCAAGCGTGTCCGCTTCCGTGAGTAATGCTGCCAGTGCAGGATCTGCTGTTCGTCTATGAACTTGGTACACTGTGCATTCACCAGCTCCTTTCTGAAATGCTCATACTGCAATAGCTCTAACATGTGCAGACAATGAGGATATCTAAGGAAATAAAAGATTTAGACTGCATGAGTGTAATATGACAATCACTGTGAGAGGAAAAATAGTTTACTGAGGAATAGTTTACTGAGGAATAGTTAACTATTCTGTCAGCTGAGGTCTACCATATAAGAATATATAATACATTTATGATAATTCTTTATTAATTTTCACATGACATGAGTCTACAAAATAAAATGTAACTAAGATTAAAAAAAAAAGTACAACATGAACTTACTTGAGGAATTTAGCATATTCTGGTTCTTTCCAGTAAAGCAGATACTTCAAGTAATTGACAAAAGGCTTCTCTCTCAGGTAACCTCTTTGAGCCAAAACTGCAGGATGAAAAACAAGATATTTTAAAGACAGATTTAAACCCACAACGCGTGAAAATACTCAAGACCAATCTTCAAAATCTCCATAGAAATAAAATGTTTAATATAAATTTAGTTAATATTAATAATTTAGTTACCCGAATTATTTCCATATCTGAATTACTGTAACCAAGTATTTCAAATAAGCAAACAATAAAAACAATGTCAGTTTTTCACTTACAGTTCAGGTAGTTTGGGTTCGCCAGGCACTGAACAAACTCCAACTCCAGCTGGAAACGGTGTCTTGCCTGCTCCTCTGTGCAAGTATGAATTTTAAAGGTTGGCAATAGGCCTGTCACGATAACAACTTTTTGTTGTGCGATATATTGCCCCAGAAATAATTGCAATAAATGATAGTCATTTTAAGACCATTTTATGCCACTGCATATATAATCATAATATAACAGCATAATAATGTAAGAAGGCCTACACACTTTAAATGACGACAAACTTTAAATTCTTAATATTTAGATCATGGAAATTAAGTCAAAATATTAGATACCTTAAAAAATTTGATTAAATAGTAAATAAATTTAAACATTTAAATCTAACAAAAAGTGCAAAGTAACAAGTAGAAAAAAAGTAAAATGCACAAAGAACTTGTATGGAGATTTTTCCATCTACAGATTTTCCCCTGACCTTCTTTTCTCTGTAAATGAAGGGTGCACACTATTGCTGAGAAACACAATCACTACTTAGCAGTCAGATGTCCATATGCACAAAGGCACAGATCCCTAAACAAGACCATATCTGCAGATGAAACTTCTTTTGTAGAAGCATTTTTTAAATTTGAACTAGCACCTCATGACTACACCACGTTATGTACGAGAAGCTGCAAAAGACACAGGCGCAAGTGGAATGTACAAAACATGGTAACATTAATGTTTAAGTAAATATAATGGGCGATATATTACGTCACCAAAAATTATTGAGGTCATGTACATAAATTGCGCGATAAGTCGATATATTGATTGCGACAGGCCTAGTTAGCAACGCTTTTTATTTGAAATAGCATAATGAATTTCTCATAATGTAAATTATATTTAACATAATACATAATATGTATACGGTGCATTATTGATACAATCAAATCAAAACAGTGTTCGTTAACCCAAACAACTGTCTTATAAGTTAGTTGTTTTTTGCGGCCGAATATTAGAAAAACAACACGTTCACAGTCACTATCAACAAATTACAAACCTGTTTCCATAAAGCCAGACATGGCAGATGACGAGAGAGAAAACGATATTGTAACAGCTTGAAAATGTTTGATATTTAAATAGAGATTTAAGCAAGATTACTGAGATAACATTTCGTTTTGTTAGGAAAGACCTACGGTGCCGCCATATTTGCCAGAAAACCAGTGCTGGTGTCGTAAAAGTTTTTTTTGTACGACATTATCACTTTCCGTCGTTGTGTGCCATAAACTGCGCACTCACCACTGTATTTATCACTAAAAATGTTTGAAATAAGCTGAATGTGAAACGTAAGATATTCCCCAACCTATAATGTTACTCTTGACCATGGAAGCCACTAAATTTCATTTCAGCACATTTATTAAATAAATATGTATTACATGCATTTTATAATTTCAATACTTTATCTGGACATCAGTATTTGCTGTAGTATAATTTTAGTTATTATAATTTATTATTACATTTTATTCAACGTGATTATATTTAATTAAATTTATTTTTTACCCTTATATGTATATAATATTATATAATAGGAGATATAA
>NW_015539825.1:231073-231327 GCF_001515605.1 Sinocyclocheilus anshuiensis | reverse complement strand
TTTAATATTTTTACACAAATTACACCTTTTCCAATAAAATATATTTCAGTCCTCTTAGAAATAAAACAGCTAGACACAGAATAATAAAATAACAGCAAATATGTTTCCTTTTCCATTTTGAAACATCTTCTACATGCTAAACATCTCAATATTTTTTATTTATCTGTAAATGCACATTTTGTCTTACCCAGTCTCCCCTACAATGTTTTAATTTTTTTCAGATGTGTTCACATGACAGGAAACTATATTCATTT
>NW_015539825.1:230622-230919 GCF_001515605.1 Sinocyclocheilus anshuiensis | reverse complement strand
TTTTTTTCAGATGTGTTCAAATGACAGGAAACTATATTCATTTAAAGCTTAATGTGTGGTGAGCATTACCTTTATACGTTCAATGCCCTTTATAAATGTCCTAAATATTCTTTAGCCTACAGTGTACCACACACCCACCCACCCACACACACACACACACACACACACACACACACACACACACACACACACATGTTGTTTTTCCATGTTTTATGGGGACATTACATAGGCGTAATGGTTTTTATACTGTACAAACTGTATGTGCTATTGCCCTACACCAACCCTACCCCTAAACCT
>NW_015539825.1:229384-230533 GCF_001515605.1 Sinocyclocheilus anshuiensis | reverse complement strand
ATAAACATGCACACACACACACACACACACACACACACACACACACACACACACACAGAGTGTACTGATTTAAAATATTGGCTACATGCTACAGGTGAAAGAACAAAGACAGTGTATTTATTAGCAGGAATATGATCGAAATGCATTATTTTAATTTACATAGCTTAATTGTACATTGCAATAGTGAGAGTTTTAATTAATCTTGAACTATACATGATTATACTATTCTATTAAAACTGCTCTGCCTGTCAAAGGTGTACACAGCTGTCCACTGTTTAGAGGTATATATATTTGTGCTTAAAAATCTTCATGGTATCTATATGATTTTAGACTTTTGGCTTTCCACTTATATTCCTCTAAAGCTGCTTTTGAAGCAACTTTTTATAGCCTTTTTATGAACTGTTTACAACAAATTTACATCAATAAACAAAAACTGAACTGCACAATGACAGTACAAGTGATGACACACTATCATCTCCAGTGAAACCAGTCACTGACTCTGACCCTGTCTGGCCTCCTCAGTTGGAAACATGGTGAGAATAGTACTGAATGATGCAGTTTGACAGCAGATTGATGGTGGGATTCAGTCTCTCACACTTCTGTAGTGTTTGCCCAGCTGGGAAAGGTGTCTAAACTGAAGATAGCTCTGCCCCAGCTGTTAATGGCCAAGGTAATGGAGAGGATGCCGATGATATTCATGGCAATCCCTGTCTTGGCCTGCAGATAAAAATTAACATTTGAATAACTGACTTTATGAAAGTAAATAAGTCAGTGCTTTATCATTCCAAGGTCTACATATTAATAATAATCTTATTAAATTATTGATGAGATTAATATTATTTAATTATCAGAGCATTCCATTTGTATAAAGTTTTATAGTGCATATAAATCTATGTCTATACATTTCACTTTGCATTTTGGATTTAATAATTCCCAATTATATTTTTAAAGACTATTTATTAACTCTCACCATGTCAGATACTTTCAGGTATCCGTATGAGAAGACTATGGCATTTGGAGGGGTGGCCACAGGGAGCATGAAGGCAAAAGATGCACTGAGGGTGCAGGGGATCATAACAAACAGAGGATTGACACCTATAGTCTGGGACTAATAAAACAAAACAATTGTTTTATTGAAACATACTATAT
>NW_015539825.1:216288-228805 GCF_001515605.1 Sinocyclocheilus anshuiensis | reverse complement strand
TTTGTCTCAGTTTTTGAGGCCAATTAAACAAATACATATTTTCTCTAGCAGTGGTTTGGTATGTTGGTTTCAAAGACCTAGTTCAAAGTAAAAATCCCTAAAATAAATTTTTGTTAATTCTATCCTCCAAACTAAATTACCAAATTATATATATATATATATATATATATATATAATTATTATTATTTTTTTTGATAAGTTTCTTTCTTAACTGGAACAGATTTGGAGAATTTTAGCATTACATCACTTGCTCACCAATGAATCCTCTGCAGTGAATGAATGCCGACAGAATAAGAGTCCAAACAGCTGATAAAAGCATCACAATAATCAACAAAACTTTTTCACTGGAGAAGCCAGTATTATGTGTAGAGGATTCGTATTTTAGCCATAAACCGTACTTTCTACAGTAATCTGACTCTGTTCTCAAAGCTTAATTCTGTTACAGGTAACAGAGAGAGGAATGGACATCACTGGCACATACAACAGTGGCTGCTTATCTGCCTCCAGCAATGGGTGAATTAGCGAGTTAAAAGCCCCCTTCCCCCAATGCCCATTCTTTCTCATTCTTCCTCCCTCTTTTTTTTTTTTCAACCAGACAACAAAGGCACATCTCCATGGTTCTCCCATATGAGCCACTTCAGCTTTAGCCCCCTGCAAATCCCTTCATTCACAGGCTTCCTTGCATAGGCTAATTTATGAGAAGAGGGCAGGATGTGCCAACTGCACAGCAAGCGACAAGAAAGGTGAAACCCAGTGAGAGATTAACGGAGGAAGAAGTTGTGCTTATAAATAAATAAGGGAAAAACCTTTACACAATTATGCAACTTGTTTGTGTACATCTATAATACTGATGTCAGATAAACTAATAAATCTATCATTCCTTTTAAAAATCTACACGTGAATTCAGATTTGTCTCACTATTGCTGAAACAACATGAAACCATCTTGACAAGCTTTGATAAAATAAATAAATCAGTAATTAATATATAAACACTGGACACTGCACCAGCTAAATAAAATTAAAGTGTCACACAAATTTACAGCGATGTTCAAAAGTCTGAGACTACATTGTAATATGGGATTTCCAAATCTAGCTTAAACCTGAAAAAATAAATAAAAAATAAAGAAAGAAAGAAAAAAGAAAATTAAAACATTATTACATTAAATGAATACACAAAATACTGTTAGAAAGTTTGGGGCCTGTAAGATTTTTAAATGTTTTTGAAAGTCTCTTATGCTCACCAAGACTGCATTTGTATGCTTCAGAAATCATTGTAATATGCTGATTTGCTGCTCAAGACACATTTTGTATTATTATCAGGGTTGAGTTCTTCTGCTGTATGTTTTTGTGGAAACTGTGATACATTTTCTTTAGGATTCATTAGCTCAAAAGAAACAGCATTTATTTGAAATCGATTTTTTTTTTCTGTAAGAATGTAAAAGAAATCAAAGAAAATAATATAAATAAATACCCTATTATATAAACCCTATTATAAAAACTCTATTATTCTGATTATATAATTTATATAAAAAAAAAACAAAAAAAAAACAGTGGTCTCTGACGTTTTGGAATGAATGTCAGTTCTTAATTATTAAAAAAATATATTTTTTTTATTTATGGCTTAGAAAAAAATAGAAAAAAGTTATGCAAACTGAACATAAACTGAAAAACTCTATTACATAACACAATATTGCGGCCAAAGATGTTTGTCAGGCATTTCCATAAATACCTGCATAATTTTTTTTTCCATTTTATTGACTGTGTCCTGTGCACCTTCCTGCGAGTACAATGGTGTACAAGGAGCATGCAAGTCACGGTGAATATTAGAAGTGTACATACCATAGATGCGAGTATAGGCAGAAATAATGTTGCTGTGGCAACATTGCTGGTGCATTCAGTGAAGGTAGCTATCATCAGACACACGACAACAGCAATTGCCCAGGGAGGAATACTGTGAAGAGGTGACATCTGATCTCCAAGCCATTTTGACAGCCCTGAGACCTGAGCATTGACCCAGCAAAAACAGAATGACCTTTTGTATAGTGTTTAATAAAGAACTTCCGGTTATTTTTAGTCTTTTTCATGTTCTCCCCTTAAAGCATTATGTGTTGTTTTTCTATCAGCTCCCTCTTTAAACTGTTTAGAGGTGGGTGATATGAATAAATTCTTCACCACTATATAAGTCATTTTAAACCAAAATATTTACCATGATATAAGTATATATGGCAAACCCTATATTTCTCAACATTGTAGCTTAAAAATGACTGCTATAATTTGGAAAAAGTTTTTCCAAATTATAAAAACTTAGTACCGGTCGTATTTTCATTGATGTTTTTTGAGAATTGTACACTCTCGCTTAGAACAAAATTGTCCATTCTCTCTCTCTCTCTCTCTCTGGCAAACTTTTTCAGAATTTTTACCTGTGACAACATTTTTTATGAAACCTGAGAAACTATAAGAGGGTTAATCTTCGAAACACAAATTAAGATATTTTTAACTAAACCTGAGAGGTTTCTGTCTCTCCATTGAAAGTCTAAGTAGACAAAATTTAAAAGATCCATACAGACTTTATAAGTGATGAAAGAATTTAAATTTTTGGGTGAAGTACTCCTTTATTTGCCTTGAACCTACAATATAGCTAGATCTGAGAATCCAGAAGATTACTTATCTTCGGTATATATTGTCATATTTCCCAGCCCTAAAGCTTGATCTATAAGCACTACAGTATTATAGACATAACAATATGACTTTCTTTAAAGCTGCTTTGACACAATGTGTATTGTGTAAAATGCTATACAAATACATATGTCCTGGCTTGACTTGAATCAAATACACAAAAACACATTTGTTGTACCTCACTGCCCTTAGCCAGGGCAAAGCCTCCCCCTAGCAGGAGGATAATGCTCCATGGCATCTTCTGCTGTGTCACCTTCCATGTCAGCAAAGTTGGAGTGGGGCCACTTTCCTGCTGGTGCACTATAGACCACAGTCAAATTTATTCAATTTATTAATTAATTTTTATTTTTATGAGAGAAAAAAAATGTTTTTACAAATAATAAAAGTAACAAAACAACACACAATTAAAAGAAACAGAGCAACAGCTTATACTTAATGTCATTATATATAGAGAAAGTAGATGATTATGCACATTGGTAGAAGATTTGCACATTGACGGTGGTCATTGATACAAAAAATGAATGAATTAATGAATGAATGGATGAATGAATGAATGAATGAATAAATATATGTGTTACACTGACCTCTGTCACAGGTCTGTGTTCTCCAGTAGCACAAATGTGGTGGTTTAGAGGGAAAAACAAAGAGCAGGGCAGCTACAAACACCGCCACTGTGCCATCTGTCACAAACCTACACAGAGGTGAGCCATGAGGTTGAACGAGGGGAGCGTTAAAGACAACACAACAAAACACACCACAAGAGTTGATTTGTTTTTAAATTTGACTACCTAAGGTTGTGTTTTAGGTCTCTAGCTGTTACAACCTGCGTTTCTTGTATTTGCCGTGTTGTGTGTGTGCGTGTACGTGTTATTTTCTCCTCCCTCTTTCATTATGTCTGCTCTCTGATAGGATGTCCGCTGATGGGGTGTACGATCGCCATTGGTGGTTGAGACAAGGCATGGCCTTTATAAGGACGCCGCCGGCATTCAACGGGGAGCTCATTGTTGGTTCGGACGCGATTGGGTTGAGAGCTCCTGGATCCCTCCTCCGGCCGATGATCAAATGTGTATTCTCAAGTGGAGTGTAAAATATGTTGATCACGTTTATTTGTTTTCAACTTTGTGTGTTAAGATCGTAGAGCAAAAGGGTGTCCTGCCGTTTTGTTTTACTTATGTTGTTTGGGCTCTGTTTTGTGTTAGGCAGTTAGGGAAGTAAGCTGTATTTGAGGCTCCTTCGCATGAGCTCTTGGAGTCGTGTCGAAAGTCTGATTTGTATTTGGTCGCTGATTTCTATGATGTTCCGGTTATAAAGTGGCTAAGAAGAAGGTTGTACGAGACGTAATTGAGGCGGCATTAATACAGCAGGGTATTTTAGAGTCTAGATCAAACATTGGGGTAGGGATAAATGCGGCGACGGGAGATGAAGTTAACACTGAAGCTCCAGATCCTACGTTGCGTTCACTTAGCGGCGTCAACTCGGAGGATTTGAGGTTGGCTATTCAGTTAAAGCAGTTAGATCTGGAGATTAAACGTCAGGAGCATACTACTCAACTTCTGCGTTTTAGGCAATGCGAGTTAGAGACGCAAGCTGGCAGTCGTTCATTGGGTCTAGTGAAAACTCACATGCCACCTTCTGCACCTTCTTCTTATGTTGGTACCTCTCCGCCTTCTGCGCTTTTGTCTGGGACCCCTAATTTAGATGATTTTGATGTTGGTCGTCATCTTATTTTGGTTCCCGCGTTTCAGGATAATGAGGTGGACTCGTACTTTGGCTCGTTTGAGCGTATAGCCACTGCCTTGCGCTGGCCGAGAGAGGCTTGGCCTCTCATGATGCAGTGCAAACTAACTGGAAAAGCCCAGGAGATTTGTTCCACTCTGTCTGTTAGTGACAGCTTGGATTATGACAAATTGAAAAATGCTGTGTTAAAGGCTTATGAACTAGTGCCAGAAGCGTACAGGCAAAAGTTTCGCTCATATGTTAAAGTTATCAGTCAAACTTATGTGGAGTACGCTCGGGAGAAAAGCGTGCTTTTTGATAGATGGTGTAGCTCCAGCAGAGACGCTAACTTGGAACAACTTCGTGAATTGATTTTGATTGAGGATTTTAAAAACTCGTTGCCGGACAAAATTGTTGTTTATTTGAACGAAAAGAAAGTTTCGACCGTTGCTGAGGCTGCCGTTTGTGCAGATGAGTTTACTTTGACTCACAAAACTCCGTTCGTTGCACGTCGTGAAACATACTCTGTTATGCCTTTGGAGAAGGGTGTTAAAATTTCGAAATCACCTAAGCCCGTGATACCCGTTGAAGCTCGTGAGTGTTTTTATTGCCACGAACTTGGCCATTTGATTGCGATGTGTCCTTCCTTAAAAAAAAAAGAATAAAGGGAAGACAACTAAAAGTGTCGGTTTTGTCCAGAAGGTTGGTGGCCAACTTAGTTCGGATATTGATGTAGCGTATAATCCTTTTGTGTGTCAGGGAAGGATTTCTCTTAGTGGGTCTGAGGAAGGTTTGGTTCCTGTAACCATGTTGCGTGATACAGGAGCTAATCAATCGTTCGTGTTAGCTAGGGTGCTGCCGTTTTCTGAGAAGAGTTATTGTGGTTCTGATGTTCTTATCCAAGGGATTGAATTGGGTGTGTTGAAGGTACCATTGCATAATGTGTACATTCGATCCGGGTTGGTAACAGGCTTTGTAAAGTTGGCAGTACGTCACGAGTTGCCTGTAAGTGGTGTTGCATTAATTGTAGGTAACAACTTAGCCGGGGAAAAGGTACTTCCAATCCCCGAAGTTATTGAAAATCCTGTGTTTGATTCTGTTACTTCCGGTGAGTTAGCATCAGAATTTCGTTCGGTGTTTACTGCGTGTGTAGTTACACATGCGCAAACGCGTAAGTTTGGTGATTCGATTGATCTTTCGGATACCTTCATGGCCACCGAGGGTAAAGTGAAAGTTGAGAGTTCTGTGGTATTGTCTGAGTTGCCCGATCCTGAAGCGCTGTCTATGAGTAGTGGTGCTGAAATGGATTTGGCGGAGTTGCCGCTGTCTGCTGACAAGGTGCTGATTTCTGCTGAACAGAGGAAAGACCCTTCTTTATTGTGCTGCAGGAAAAGGGCGGTAACTTTAAAGGACATTGAGTGTAAATTAGTGGGATATTTTTGGGACAGTGATGTGTTGAAGAGAAAGTGGACTCCAGCAAGGTCGGATGGTTTGGGTTGGGATACGGTTTACCAACTTGTAGTACCTAAATGTTTACGCAGCCAGGTTTTGAGTGTAGCTCATGATAATGTTGCTGGCCATTTGGGAATTACTAAAACGTATTATCGAATCTTAAGTTATTTTTTCTGGCCTGGTATCAAATCTGATGTGGTGCAGTATTGTCGTTCGTGTCATGTGTGCCAGGTTGTAGGAACGCCTAATCAAATAATCCGTCCTGCACCTCTTCAGCCTATTCCTGTTTTGGGGGAGCCTTTTGCTCGGATAATCCTGGACTGTGTGGGGCCGTTACCGCAAGCTAGGTCAGGGCATGTCTATTTGCTCACGCTCATGTGCACGACTACTCGCTATCCGGAGGCGGTGCCATTACGCTCCTTAAAAGCGAAAGCTGTTGTGAAGGCTCTGATTACATTTTTCTCTACTTTTGGTTTTCCGCAGGTGATCCAAACGGATCAGGGAACCAATTTCATGTCTCGACTGTTTAGACAGGTATTGTCCCAACTGAAAATTAAGCATGTTATATCCAGCCTGTACCATCCTGAGACTCAAGGAGCGCTTGAAAGGTTTCACCAAACCCTAAAGTCCATGTTGAGTAAATACTGTGTTGAGTCAGGAAAGGCTTCGTTCATTTTCTGAGGGGGATAAAGTTCTGGTTTTGTTGCCAGTTCAGGGTGCTGCACTGCAAGCTAAATTCTCTGGTCCATACGTCGTTGACAAGAAGCTAAATGACACGAACTATGTTATTCGCACTCCTGAGCGACGGAGAAAAACCCGTGTGTGTCACGTAAATATGCTGAAGCTGTATGTTCGTCGTGAGGAAGATGGGGAGTCAAAAAGCTCTGCTGTCATTCCTGTAGCTTCAGTCGGGTTTGTTTCTGTCAGTGATGTTGATGAAGATGGGTTGAGTTTGCATAATACCCTAGTTTCGGGTGACAGACTGAATAATTCTAGGGTCTTGGAGAATTTAAACCCTCACTTGGTACATTTATCTGACCCTCAGCGAACTCACATCATTAAGCTGATTAATTCTTCTTTGGGATTGTTTTCAGATGTCCCCACTCGTACTCAAGTTTTGGAACATGATATTAATGTAGGTGACCATTCACCCATTAAACAAAGTGCCTACAGAGTGAACCCCGTCAAACGTAAAATCATGGAAGCTGAGGTAAAGTACCTTGTTGAGAATGGACTCGCAGTACCGAGTTCTAGCGCCTGGAGCTCACCATGTTTATTGGTTCCGAAATCTGACGGCACACAGCGATTTTGCACGGATTACCGGAAAGTAAATGCCGTGACGAAGCCAGATTCGTTTCCCCTCCCACTTATGGAGGATTGCATTGATAAGGTAGGCTCTGCACGCTTCGTCACAAAGTTAGACCTGTTAAAGGGATACTGACAAGTTCCCTCGATGGAGCGTGCGGCCGAAATATCTGCCTTTGTTACGCCGGATGATTTCTTGAACTACAGGGTGATGGCGTTTGGATTGCGCAACGCTCCAGCTACCTTTCAGCGCTTGATGAATATAGTGCTAAAGGGGGTTCATAGCTGTAAGGCTTACTTGGATGACATCGTTGTTTATTCGAATACATGGGATGAACATCTGAAAACTTTGAGTATTGTGTTTGATCGTTTGCTAAAGGCATCTCTCACACTTAATTTACTTAAATGTGAGTTTGGTAAGGCAACTGTTACCTACCTGGGGAAACAGGTGGGACAGGGTCATGTTCGACCTGTTGCCTTAAAAGTGCAAGCTATTGTAGAGTTTGCAGTGCCCCGTACGAAACGTGATCTTAGAAGATTCTTAGGAATGACTGGTTATTACCGGGGATTTTGCAAAAACTTCTCAGATGTTGTGTTGCCTTTGACCAATGTGCTCCGTGCTTCGCAAGATTTTGAATGGACTGTTGAGTGTCAGACTGCATTTGATTCTGTTAAAACAATTCTGTGTAGCGCTCCAGTCTTGGCTGCTCCAAGATATGAATGTTCTTTCAAAATGGATGTCGATGCGAGTGCTACTGGTGCTGGTGCTGTCCTGTTGCAGGATGATGAGAATGGGGTGGAACATCCTGTTGGGTACTTTTCAAAAAAATGTCTAAAACACCAACTAAATTATAGCACTATTGAGAAGGAGGCATTAGCCTTATTAATCGCGATACAACACTTTGAGGTGTATATTGGTTCTAGTTCCCTTCCGGTGATTGTATTCACTGATCATAACCCATTAGTCTTCTTGTCTCGTATGAAGAATTCGAATCAACGGATCATGCGCTGGGCACTTTTTGTCCAGGATTTTTACCTGGAAATTCGTTACAAGAAAGGCAAAGATAATGTACTTGCTGATGCTCTATCACGGTCGTTCAATTCTGAGTAAATCTACTATATGTAGATTCTTTGTGTCCGGGGGTGTTACGACCTGCGTTTCTTGTATTTGCCGTGTTGTGTGTGTGCGTGTACGTGTTATTTTCTCCTCCCTCTTTCATTCTGTCTGCTCTCTGATAGGATGTCCGCTGATGGGGTGTACGATCGCCAGTGGTGGTTGAGACGCGATTGGGTTGAGAGCTCCTGGATCCCTCCTCCGGCCGATGATCAAATGTGTATTCTCAAGTGGAGTGTAAAATATGTTGATCACGTTTATTCGTTTTCAACTTTGTGTGTTAAGATCGTAGAGCAAAAGGGTGTCCTGCCGTTTTGTTTTACTTATCTTGTTTGGGCTCTGTTTTGTGTTAGGCAGTTAGGGAAGTAATCTGTATTTGTATTTCGTTATTCGATTAGGTTATTTATCTCTTTTTTCCTTTCTAGATTTGTTTTGTTTGTTATTTTGACCTTTGGGACATCCTGGAGAGATGGTCTTCATTTCACTTGTTTTAAAATAAATCTAATCCTTTAATCTGACTAACGTCATGGATGTGTTTGATTATCGACCGGAGTGATTCGTACTTGGGATTCCATTACCACAACCCAGATTTATTATGCCCTGATAAGAACTATATTTTTACTACCCCTAGACGCGGGGCGTAATAATAGCTCTTGAGAGAGTAGGCTTGCATTGCCGTTATGTTATGATATAGAAAAAGAGATTATTCATAGTAATATAATAATAATCAAATATGCATTCACTCATGAACTTTAAGAGTATTTGTGTGCTTTCTGTTCTCTTTTGGTTTAGACCTTTCACCCAGTGTGAATCTCAGTGTTTTCACAGTTTTAAATCCTCAATCTCTTTGCATGTGACCATCATCAGGAAATGTACACAAATGCTGTTTGCAATGTGGGGAAACTCCATTCACATTTTTGCTGGACATTTGACCTACAAATAAGAACATGTCACAACTGATAACAGGAGAACACGTTGTTTGTGTTAAGCAATGGTTCAATCTGTACATTACACTGATCGTTGAAATTTCCATTACTTTGTTAAATTTTAGAAGCATTTTTCCCATAGACCTAAGGTCATTCTATTAATGTTTTCTCAACATTATGTCTATTTTGTCATGTTTTTGTAAAGTGTTTGAAGATAAAAATGGAAAATGTTTGGAGTTTGTTTACCCTCAAAAGGTATCAGAAGACATCTGATATTTCATTTTGCAGTGACATTTTGCGTAAAACATAATTGCCTTTCATTACAACCAGCAATAAGTACAGGTTTTGATGCAAATAAAGGCATGTTTTAAAGTGATGCCACTTTGCAAAACAAGAAAATGAGAATGTTATCGATGCAAATGTTGACTCAACATTTGACAAGTCCTCTGCACAATCTGACCTCTGTTGCAGTCTGGAAATAAACCACACCATGCTGGTTTTGTCTGGCCAGAGGAGAACTGAAGTAAAGGTGACTTGACTTGACTCAACAAAGCAGAACATTTAATGTCATTTTACAGCAAAATATTGTTAAATGTACTGTTGTTGTTTTGTTTTCTTTCTTTTTTTGAAGTGAAATATAACAAATCTTAGAATTTGCGATGAAAAAAAAAGTACATTGACATTTCCAGAGTGCAGGGTTTTATATTACATATTATGGTATTAAATTAAATTTTATTGTATTATTTTAGTGTCATGTTTGTTATGGTGTTATGTATTTGTGTGCATGACACTGTGCACCTTAGTTTTTCCATAAGCTTGTGGAAAAGCTATATGTGATGAGCTTTGATTCTACATTTGGCTTTCTGATTACAACATAACATCCTAAACAAAGTACAAAACAGATTTTAGTATTTCAGGAGATTGGTATATTAACATTATTTGTTAAAGAAATGTACATTGAAATGTATTTGTTAAAGAAACGTACAAAAATTATGAACATTATAAAATTAAATGTACTTAAATTTACAAAAAAAAAATATATATATATATAGATTACTGTAAATTTAAGTAAATTAAATTAAATTTTATAATGTTCATAAGTTTTGCACGTTACTATACGGATATTCTGGACGTTTTTTAACCATTTTGTCATCTGACAGGTAAAAATTGTAAGCCTGACTGCTTAAAAAAAAGTAATAACGCACCTTTCTTCAAAAAGCACGATTTGAGGCATAGTATCATTAATGTCCATGGTACAACATACACAGTATTAGCGACTGTATTAGTGACACTTGCCTTCGCAAAAACACTACTAAACTATTCTCTGTCTTATTAATGGTGGTGTTTTCATCCTTACTCTTTTTCAGCATTGAAAAAGTGTGTCGCCCAGCCATCCACAAAGCCTGGATCACGAGTGAACCAAAGCACCACGAGGAGGACGAAGAGGGCAAGGACACTCAGCTCCCCAAAGTTCATGGGACCAAGACTCCTGTGCTCCTCTTTGATTACGTTATAGGCAGCAATCTCCTTCTCTGTCTTCACCGTCCCACAGCCCCATGTCTTTCTGAAGCTTAAGTTACACATTAAATGTATATTATATGGTGGTATAGGCATATATGATCCAGTTGAGTTTGATTCATTAAGAAAGGACACTCACTTTACACCCAGGAACACAAACTGTAGCCACAGCCAGGCCAATGTAAGCATGATGATCATGTTGGGGAAGGCAAATCCAAACCATGATGCAAAGTTTATGATGTCTGGATTGTCTGGGAACAGTCTGTAAGTCAAACAAATGTTGATTTAATATGCTAATACAAAAGTAAGCAAAAGGTACATTCTTGTGCAATATGGTACATTTATCTCATGCTTAGGAGAAAAACTGTAATGTAAGGTACCTACTGGTTCATCTGTCCCATAAGAACAAGGTTTGGTCCCGTGCCTGTGAGCGTGGCTGTCCCACCAATGCTAGCTGCATAGCACACGCATAGCGTAAGGCCTTTACACATCTTTAATCTTTCCTCCGCATCTTGAGAATGCTCTTCTGTGTTGGATTCCATTGAGAAGCTGTGGCCATTCAGAGCCACTGTGTACAATTAGAAGTGTAAAAAGGTTATATTGTTTTGGCATATTATAAAACTTTAAACCTTACAACCAGCCTGCATAAAACATGAAAATGCCATTAGACAGCAATTAACCATGCTGATAAATATTTTTAAATGATACCAATAAACTGATATAACCAATAAAGCAAACCTAAAATACTAAAAATAAAAACTAAACCACATGAACAACTAAACTAAACTTTAACAATGACTGTAAAAAATTAAATCTAAACTAAATAAAAAAACAAACAAAATGAAAATAAAATAGAAATAAATATTAAAACGAAAATTAATTAATCTAAAATAAATAAATTCTAAAACTATATTAACTATTAGTATGTATTAAAATAAGAATATGTTGTACTAAAATTGGGTTATTATAGTTAACTAAAACTAAAACCATAAAAATATATTTCATTACTTGAAATAGAATAAAATAAATGCAACCTTATTTCAGTTAGTTGCCACGGAAATATTTTTAATTTTCATGTAGTTTAACTTGATGTGCTGTACTAAAAGCAACAAAAACTAAAACTGAAATAAACATTAATAAAACTATATAGACATTTAAAAAAAATGAATAAATAAGACAAAAAACAACAACTTAATTACTAAAAGTTTAACTAAATTTTAATATTAAGTTTAATATTAACTTGATATTAAAATAATGAAATAATCACATATAATGATAAAAAACCTAATAGTATCTCAGTGACACTAAAATAACACTGAACCATAAATCAGATACACAGATTAAATGTGCATACGATTTTCGTAATTTATGTCTGAACTGGATTATCCAGCCTGGTCTCGTGTTTATACGTAATTTACGTATTAATACGTAACATTTACAAGCACAAAACGTACACTTTTGTACGTTTTTATTAATGCTAAAACGTACAATTTAGACGTATTTCAACGTTTAAAACGTACAAATCGCTACGTATTTTTAGCTAAAAAACGTAAAAATATTTACGTATCGTTTATATCATTAAGATATTCATATCAATGCATTTTTATCATTTTATCAATAAGCGATTTAGATTTTTAGACCCCTTAACCTGCCCCCAAACCTAAACCTACCCATTTTATAGCGAATATGCATTTTTATCATTTTATTAATATGCAATATAGATTTTTAGACCCCTTAACCTACCCCCAAACCTTAACCTACCCATTTTATAGCGAATATAAAAGGATATAAAACGCAAATGACCAAAATA